>NW_024884789.1:6590128-6690621 GCF_019232065.1 Centrocercus urophasianus
AATAAAATAAAATAAAATAAAATAAAATAAAATAAAATAAAATAAAAAAATAAAATAAAATAAAACACATTCCCATTACCAGTAGTTGGTTTTGTTTTTGTTTTCAGGGGAGAAAAAAAAAGATTGCAGAAAACATTCATGGCTTGGTTTTGTTGTTTTTGATGGAAATAGGAACATGAACTGACCAAAAACAGAAATGCTGCAGACTTTTCAGCTTCTCATGCCCAGGATGAATAAAACACGCTAAATGAAGAAAAAGAATTGACCATGGCAAGATAAACTGGGGTTGTAAGTGTCTTTCCCATTTTGTGTTCAAGTCCTATTAGAAGCAAAGGTAAGGAAATCAGTTTGTTTGAAAAATATGACTTTTGAAATGACCACAATGTTCCCTTTAAACTGCATTGAAAACACAAGATAAAGACAGGGTACTGAGTGAAAGAGTGCTGATGGCACTTTTATTGTGTGATTTGCCTTGTTTTTTTTCTGAAGTACTTCTTTTTAGCCGATTACCATGTATTTACAGTTAGTGTAATTATATCTAATTACTTAATTAGCATGAATACATGTAATTACTAACTTCAAATATGTAATTATGTCAGGGCAGCCTGTAATAAATGAGGTTGGAAAAAAAAAAAACCCTCATTAGGACTCGATGGAAGGACGGCTGCTCCACCCGCGTGGGGAACGCATGGCATCCCTGAGCTGAGCCAGTCCTGGAAGAGGAAAGCACAGGCAGTGCTGTTCATCTGGCAACAAAAACCGACCCCAAAACCCCTATACCAACCCCTTGACCCCCAACAGCTGTGCTCCACAGCACCGGTGGGAGCTGAGCATCATCCCTTGGAGGCAGAAAGGGACCTGGAAAGGATCTGCCACCCAGCTTTGTTTACTCCAGTGAAATCTGGATTATTTTCACAGATCTGTGTCATTCTCAAGGAAACTTCGTTTATCTGACAAGAAATACCAGGGAATAGAAACACTGCAAAACTGCATTGTGACGTTAGGGTAAACTTCAGAGCTCTGACCCAAGAGCAAATCTGCATGTGATGCACTGTGCTGATAATTAATTATTACTATTGAAGTAAAGCTAGCCTCCTAAGCGTTTCTTCAGAAATATTACCAGTCTCACCAAAAGTAATCTCCAGTAACTCGCAATTACCCACTTCGCAAATCCAAATTCGGAATGTTGGAGATGGAGCTAAACTACAAAGTTCCTATTTACTGCCAAGAAGCACTTATATGGTGATGCTGTCCTACCAGCAGCATGAAGACTGCCTCGTGGACTTAGCTGAAGTCAGTGCTTCTTTCTTTTTTTCCACCAGCCACGTGCTATTTGCTGCAGTGAGCTGACACTGCTTGTCCACAAAGACCAGTGGCCATTTTCTGGGCACAAACATGGGTTATGTTGGGTCTTTATTTCCATTATCAACCCCCTTGACCTTGGGATAGCAAGGAGAAAGGCATGGCTTCATCCTAAGATGTTCTGTCTACAGTGCTTGCTCTACAACAAGCCCTGTTCTTCTCTATTTCCAAACAGAGAGAGGTGCAAACTCCTCACAACCTGCCGCTTGTCCTGCTGACATCTGCTAAGAAGATTTGCCACTGTTGTTCCTCCACTTGCCAAAGAAGAGGAGGAACAGTCTATTTTAGGTTATGCCCCCGACATTGCTTTGTGGTTATTCTGTCCTCATTGTTAGGGAATGAGAATTAGGGAAGAGGTTCCCTAACCTTCCAGGTGGTGCTGCAGGTGGCTGAAATGAGACTGGCTGCAAACTCCAGCGCTGCCTTGGAGTTACGGTGTGAGGATGGGGACAGTATCTTCCCAAAGACTCAATGTTGTCATGAGAAAGCCATTAAATAGGAAGGGGCGAGGATCTTGAGCCCAGCTCATCCCTGCTACTCCTCTAAATGAGGCAGTAGCAGCAAGAGGGTAAGAGAATCATAGAATCATTGAAGATGGAAAAGACTTCTAAGATTTTCTAGTCTAACTGTCCACCTACCACAAATATGCCTCCTGACCACGTCCTTCACTGCCACATCTCCACAGTTCTCAAGCACCTCCAGGGACAGTGACTCCATCACCTCCCCCAGCAGCCTGTGCCAGCTGGGAGTTGAATCCTGCGCCCTTCATCCCACTGACAGGAGGATACCAAATCCCCATGTAGGATGACATGTTAGCTGGAGAAGGGTCCACAGGACAGCATTAGGCACAGAATCACAGGCAGGGAGCTGCTTTCCTTATTTCAGCTGCAATTCCATTATGCAGAGCTAAGTGGTTGGGAATAAACATCCGTCATCCCTGTGTGATAAGCAATGTTTGGTAGTATAGAGGGTGACAGAAATCTATATCACATCAATGTACTATTAATACTGCATTAAGCATATAGAGTTTGCTCTTCTCACTGCAGTGCAGTAATGGGTATCAGCATGTCCTCAACCCAGATGATGTCCAAGAGCACAGGGACAATTGCACGAGGAAGGAAGGAGAAAAGCTGAGTGTGGAAAGGAGAAATTATTTGCTGAGGATGTTGCTTTAGCAACATGTATATACATAGTAGAAACCCAGGATGCCATGAAAAGCTTTTGTTTGAGAGTGCTACAGTCATGCATATGGGCAGGGCTCTGGGAGGGGACACTTCCATCAATCTGGGCTCAGCTGAAGCATTTTTGGACCAAAGAAGTTTTTCTCTCTCCAAATGGCAGGCAATGAAGAAATGTTTGTGTCCAGGTTCTGCACAAGTGGAAGTAAAAACCCTTCAGCAAGAAAACCATAGGGAGAACAGGAGCAACAAATATTCTCCAGCTCAGGTTTAAGTTGAGCAGAGCACATCAGATCAAACAAAGCCCTTACAGCAAAAGCTCCCCGAAGCATGCTTAATTTAAAAGGTGAATTATGAAACTTTCCAGCCTCAAGCAAAGCCACCAGTGAAGTCAGAAGTTTCAGGGACTAAAATACAACACACTCCAAATCCAACTCTGCCCGAGGTCTCCAAGCCCTGGTTGCTGTTGTTGTTTTTGTCCTATGAATGGCAAGAAATTCCAAAAAAACCCACAAGTTTTCAGTCTGTCAGCATCCAGCTGTGATCTGACTCGTTAGCACTTAAATGTAGCACCTTACTTTGGGATCTGGTTTCATCACCCTCCAAGCCCCAGGACACCCAGTGCACAGAAGTGAGCCATTGGTTGTGGATTTCCAGGATGTGCACAGTCACTGCTAGCACTGCATTCCCCCTGTGGCTCCTTCCAGCTCCAGGTGTCCCTCATGGCATGTTGAGCTCCTCATCAAACAACCCTGTGAAACTCCAAGGCCATCTTCCCCCTGCAGCCCATTACAACAAGACCCATGGGGTAATTGCTCTGTGCAAAATTCAGTCTTTTGTGTTTTGAGCTTAGCTGCTGCACCCTTGCAAGAGTACCCACATGCCAAAATGGTCGACGCATAAAATGAAAGTGCAGAAAGAGAAAAAAATATATATACGCTCCTCCCCTCCTCCCCCCCCCCAAGCCATCAGAGTTTGTAAATCATTTTTGAGATGAGGTGTTATAAGCAATGTAAAATACGTAATTAACGGCGCAGCAAAACCACGCTGCACTCAGCTTCTCTGCTCCTGCCTAATCACTGCACTCCTCCCCCTTCTCTGCAAACAGACCAAATTTAGTGCATTAAAATGAAAATCAAAGGGAAAGCTGGGTGCGTTAATTGGATACACCCCATCACTCTGGCACTTGATGAGCTGTGATCACACCTCAGGAGCTGGGGCCAGCTCACAGCACCTGGGGGGCTGCCCCAGGGACCCCCCGATGGAGCAGAAGGTCCTTTTCCTTCAGCAGAAGGCTTAATGCAGGTGGGAGGTTGGCATCCTCCCAGAGCTGTGCTTCCAGGGGCTGAGTTATGTTTCCTGCACTCCTGAGTCAGCAAAGGGGAGAGCAGGAGGCGATTTCGGTGTGGCATTCCTTGCTTACAGCTGGACCATGGGAGATGTGGAATTATTGGGGTATTTTTGTTTTATTTTCTCTTTTTTTTTTCTCTCTCTTTTTTTTTTTTTGTTATTAGATCTGGTTCTGCCTGGAACCAAGAAATGCCAAGTGGATGAGCAGTAACAGTTGAGGAATGTTATCTGCACCTCCTGCATTGCATCTCAGAGCTGCTAAAAAGTACAGAAAAACTAAACAACTGACTACGAGCTGCATGCCGAGGCGGCTGCACCCAGCCCACAGAGAGGGACTCCCAGAAAACCATCCTTTTACCAAGCACTTTCACACTCAGAATTTAGGAGCACAAAACAGAGGACCACTTTACCACCATCTGCTATCCTAATGAGCCGAGCTCACAACCCAGATTTATACAGAGAAACAGAAAAGCTTTACAGAAGCTGTGAAAACAAGTCCTTCAGCTTCTAAACCTACCATTCTTCATCACCACACATCTGCCCCATCTACGGACACATGTCCTGAGCTTGTCCTTGTCCAAGGAGGCAGCCCCACAGCTGGGAAACTGCTGGAGGAGAAAGGGGAGGCAGGTCCTTTCCCCGGCCAGGATGGGGTCATGTCCGACCCCACAGCTCCTGCTCATGCCTTGGACACAGTGAGGCAGAGCCCAGCTTCGAATGGCACTTTCAGGCAAGGGGGGAAGGTGACTGGTGGGTGGTGGAGAGAGGGTGAAGGGAGGTGAAGGTGAGGGTGGAAAGTCTCCTTTGAAGCACCTACATGTATGTTGTGATTTCTGAGACCTGAGATTCACTTTGGTTTCTGAGCCATACCAAGACCCACTCTCCTCAATAAAAAAGCTTCTCTCCTTCCTCGTCATCTTAGCCTCTTTCTCCTCACCCTCCTTCCCCCATCCCCCAGCCCAACCCCTGGTGCTCGCGGGGGCTCCAGCCGGCTCGGGCACTCACACGTGTCTGGCTTGTGGCAGTTGTGACCTTGTCGGAAGTACTGGGGGTTCTCGATGACGGGGATGCGGGTCATGCCGATCACCACCGTGTCTGGGCCAGCATCCAGGGACGAAGGCGTCGTGATGCCGTGGTTGATGTGGTGGAGCGGGCTGGCAGAATCCTCCTCTCCGCTGATCACTGCCACGGGACCTGCGAATACCAGGCACATCCGTCAGACACGAGATGGGAATGGTGACACAAAAACCCCCTTGATCATGAATTGCTGTGGGTCCGCCATCTTACTGTCCCAGCCCATGACGATGAAGGAAACATATCTCACATTTTCTCTGTTGGTGCCAAAGTACCAGACTGACAATTCCACAGGAGTTAAGGTAAACTACAGGTGGCAACGCAGCAGAGGTGAACCCTGCACGAAGTCATCCCTGTGCTGTCACGTGGCAGAGCAGTCACTCTGGTGCCTGTACACTCTGCTGTTATGAGCTTGACAAAATACCAAGCTTACACAAGAGAAACATTTCTCCCAAAATTACCTGTTCTGCTCCAAACCCACACTCCTACATTTGTTGCTCAGCACATCACCAACCTTGTCTCCACTCTTCCAGTCCCACCCTGCCCTGCACACAGAGCCTTTTGATCAGGATGATACCTACAGGGATCCATGATGTACTGCAGCAGATCCTGCTCAGTTCATGCCCTGCACGCACACAGGAGCCAGAGCCAGAACCCAGCATCACCCACCAGCTGCTCTCCCAGGTTGGTCCACCTGCCTCACAGCACCCACTTCCAGCCCCCACAGAACACAAACATCTCCATCACAAGGCAAAACCTTTTAATCCCCGCTGCAGCCTTTGGTGCTGCATAAAAGTAAGATGCTGAGGAGCTGGGTGATAAAGAGACCACAATGCAACCTGCCTTACACTTTCACAAGGGGTTAAAAACACACTCAGCTAAAGATGTTCCTTATCTCCTGCCTGGAAGCTGCCAGGGACCTCCAGCAGGTCAAGCAATGATGAACAGAGGTGCTGCATTAAGGCTTCAAATCTATTCAGAGAGGCCTGTCTTTTACCTACATCACACTGGAAATACCTCTTTCCCATCAGCAATCTACTTCTAATTACACAATTACTTTATTATGTACCACTAGCAACAAAGAGGGGAGTCTTCAGGCCATTTTTTTGCTCTTTGGAGTCTCTGGGAGGACAGGGCGAATACAGGCTGCATACAATAACTCTGCCTGCATTAACCTCATCTAAAGGCTGCTCATTTTTGAGGCATCAAGTATTGTTTGTTCTTCCAAGTGGGATATAATAAAGCTATTGTGTAATAAGCAGAGTCCTGGCAGCCATGGCAGGTGTCTTAGTCACAAGGAAAAGCTCTCTCTCTTTATTGTGAATTCTTTCTGGTAGGTTCTTGTTTTTATTTAAGTTAGTCCTAGGACCCACATGGCTTACAGCTTCTGAGAAGCAAAGGCAAAACTCAACTCATGCCACAAGATGCCTCTGTTGGGACTGCACACGCCGTATTTCTCCAAACACAAAAAGTAAACAGATAATTTGTGCTTTGAAGGATTTCTGTTCACCCGCGTTGGCAATTATTTACATGCAAACCCCAAGGACTGGGTTTCGTGTGGTGCATGTCTTCTCTGCTGCTGGGCTGTGGTGGGAAGGGGCCACCTCCGCACTTCAAGGAACACTTCATAAAAACAAGTCATGAAAATATCATCCGAGTACCAATTTGTGTAAATGATTTGAGTAGAGACCATAAAGACCCACTGGTGTCCCTCTGGTGCACGCACATTAGAAGGACGTGGCTCTGTTTGAAGGAGTAGGGCATGACCAAGGTGGCTGGGTATTTGTGAAACTGAGCACCACCAGCAACTACTGCCTGCTGTTCAGATGGCAATTTCCATGCCAATAACCAGGTTCCCAGTCTGATCTTTACATTTTCCATTGCTTTTTCTTTTTTTTTTTTTCCTGCAGCTGAGCTTCTATCATGTCTAGTTGCACAGCTCAAACCTGTCCAACATCTCTAGGGCAAAGGCAACCACGTCCCAGTTGATCCATATTTGCACTCCCAGTCCCCAGCAGATACTGGGTACTGTGATTCGACTCCATCTTTCAGTCTTCCAGCTATAATCATAGGTGGAAGGCATTTGCAAGATCTACGACAACCAAAAGTCAAACTCTGATGCTCCATGACCATCTCTGCCTCTTCCTATTTCTGCAAAAATGGGAAAATCCAAGCAATTGCAGTCAGGACACCACAAGGCTAACAATCCATATAGAGATATTCTGTTCTTGCAATGATCCATGGAGGTCTTGGGAAAAAAAAATAAATCATCAGAGTCCTGAAGAGAAAACCATGTTGGTTGCAGTGTCTTAGCTTTCAAGATTTCATTAAGTACTTCTATCCACAGTTGGTAAGGACCTGATATGCACCATTCAGCAAATTCTTCCCCAGTATCCTCAACAGGGTATAACTGGATTAAAGACGCAACTTAGACCCGAGGGCATCTGCGAGCTTCCCCCATTTTTAATGATGCTGATGGTGGGAAGGGCATGGGAGTGAAAATCTGGGCAGCATTAACTCATACAACACAGTCACAGCTCCTCA
Source organism: Centrocercus urophasianus (assembly GCF_019232065.1). Lineage (NCBI taxonomy): Eukaryota > Metazoa > Chordata > Aves > Galliformes > Phasianidae > Centrocercus > Centrocercus urophasianus. The sequence continues at coordinate 6,597,637 of NW_024884789.1, forward strand.
GATGTTACATTTCCAACACTTCTTGGCACTCACAGATGAGACCCAGCTCCCCCCAAGCACACGACTGCCCTCCTTCTCCTCCACATCTCAGACAAGTACCAGGCTCTCTTCACGAGCCTGAGGCAGACTTCAAAAACATCACTGATACAAGCAGTCACTGATCACTTCTATAGGTTTGACTACTGCTCTGACACTCAAATATATACCATTATCTGCAACTTCTATCCGTAACCATAAGGCAGCTACTTGAACTTCAATGTGTTTTTTAATCTCTCTTGGCAATATCATATATTTTTTGCTGCTAAGTAGGTAAAGAGGTTGAGTTTTTGATGTATAATGCTGATGAATGGCTTTATTTGGAAGAATTCTCACTGGTTTCAGCAGAGGATTTTCCAAGTAAGGTTAAAGGGAAAAAAAAAAAGAAAAAAAAAACTGGAGTAGGAAAAGAGTACAGTTTTTAAGATTTAGGTTTATCTTCCACTTGGCAGAAGAATGGGCGGAGGACACAGGAATCAAGCCAGTTTTGTACTGTAAAAATGTAGAATAATAGTCAAAGGTAGTCTGGGGCAAGTCCTTTTGTACAGACCTGAGATCTAAACGCATTACATGAAATATTTCTGCAGCTGCTCTGAAACTTAACATCTAAAGAGCAGCGCAACAGATTCTTGTGTGGATAAATCAGGCTGTGCTACAAACACACTACAGATATTCAGAATCTATTTGCTAATATTTTAAACAGCTTCTGTACGTTCCGAGCATCAAACATGTCATGTCTCTTCTTTTCTACTCGCCACTCTTCCCTGTGGCTAAACTGGAGTTTGGCATGGTGGTTTGGTTCCTATCTGTCTGGAAGCACTATGAAATAAGTTATTTATTGTTTTAGTCTATGCCTATGAATCTTCTGGCTCGTTTACGGTGTTACACGGACAACTTGTTACTTAAGAAAAATAAAGCACGTAATAATAATAAATAGCTTAAGGAGCCCTTGTTTGCATGATCATATATCATAATGGTAAATTATTTATCAAGGCTAAGAGCTACACTTTCTGATAAAATGCAGGCTCGGGAATATAACAGATTTTATAAATAACCACAGATTAGAGAAGATAAGATAATGGTCACTTCATACAGATCTGTAACGTAATGAATGCTTCAAGGCAGACAGGTGAAGAACAACAAAAACTCCAGCTTGCCATCACAGTAACCTCTCCAAAGTAGCAAAAATGATGGAAGGTGTAGAAAACATGACCTCCAGGGGAAAACTGAAAGAATTATGCTTTGTGTTGAGAGAAGAAGGCTGCAGGGACACGTGATAACAGCCTTCAAATATGTAAAAGGTTGCAGCAAAGAGAAGTATAATAGCTGTTCTCCACGTCCACTGGGGATAAAACAAGAAATAATAGGTTTAAATTGCACTGAAGGAGATCCAGGTTTGAATGCCTCCCCTAATGCCTAGCAGCATGCATGGCTGAGCACTGGGACAGATAATCCTGGTTGCTGCAGGGGCTCTGCCAGCCCACGAAGGGAAGGATGGAGAAGCACAGGACCAGGACCACGCTCCCTCCATGTGGTTTCCACAAAGGACAAATCCATCGTACACCAGGCCATGCACACAGCACAGGACCAGAGCAATCCCCCTCCCTCCAGCCATGCATCCAGGAGCTATCGGTCAGAACGTCATTTCTGATCAAAAATGATCACTGCGAGAGATAATTGTGCCGTCCGCATTTGCCCGTGTGATATAAAGAAGCCATATAATTAACTTGCTTAATTAGGAACTGTATATGACCCATAACTAGGAAGAAAAAGAAAAAAGCTCTCCTGGTAAAGTGGGTCACCATGCGTTGTATAGCAGCATTGAAGCAGACCTCATTAAACTCCAATATATATTATATACAGAATCCCCTCCTCCTCTGATTTCAAGCCTCTGTTCGCCCTTCCATATTTCCCTGATCTTCATCTTAAATGCTCTTCTTCAAAGGGCCAGCACACAATCCCAAAACAGGACTCAGACCTATCCATCCACACACACACGTTTATTTATGACACAGACACAAGACCCAAACTTCAGCTCCTCAGGAGCAAATAAACAAAATGTTTAAAAAATTCCAACCTTTTGCTGGAGCTGAAATCAAACAGTCCCCCAGGGCTGCTCTCTGCACCAGCAAGGAAGAGAACTGAAACTCATAAAACAATAAGTGAAAGCACAACAAATACAATTAAAACTCTGGCCATGCTCAGAGCGAGATCACATTTACTGTCTCATAAAAAGAGCCTTGTCCTGTCAAGGCAAACAAAAGGAAATCAATTTCTTAATATTTATTGGCAGATGCAGGCATGGGGCCAAGGCAGCACTTGCAGGGACCTGCTTGGAGCCAGGCTGCCGTGGGCTCCAGCCATTCCTTGCCCTCCTGTAAGGGGAAAAAGCCACCACTTCTCATCCCTGGGGATGTCCTTCCAAGTGTTGGGTTGTCCATCACCAGATTCCTTTTCCTCTGAGTGACAGCTGATCTCCAACTTGGGAAAGGCTCAGCATCCCCTTGCCCATACCAGCTACCAGCATGGAGCATCATACCCAGCCCCAGTGGTGGAGGAGATCCCAAGCCTTTCCTCATCTTCCCATGCCTATCTCTTTTTTAGCCCTCCCCCCCTTTCCCGGGTTTGTTTATGGACCTTAGACACAAATCCTGTAACATTCACAGTCAGGAATGGAAACAATAAGATCAAATCGTACAAAATGTAAAGTCAGTGCACATGATGGCACAAATGCATAAATTCAGCAGATCAGGCAACAGAAAATGCTTACAGTAAAAATGATGAGACAATCTGATAATTAAAAAGCAAGGTATCCCACAAGCGGGGGCCATGTGCAACAGCAAAGCCAACCAGCACTGGCAGGAAGGCAGTGCAAGAACGTTTGCGTCTAGGTTAAAGCTCCCAGCCCAGGTGCACTGAGCACTTCTCCTCAGAGCTCACATAACCTGGCAAGAATTGGTTACACAAACAATATCCAGTCACCTTCCATCATTACCCCATCTGATCTCCCTCATTTACAGCTCAGATAATGATTTCTGGAGTCCCTTGCACGTTCCCCGTGAGATACAAGGACCCAGCCAGGGTCTTGCACATCAACAGCTGCAGAGAAATCCCTCTCAGTGTTATAGAAGGAGCAACACACACTGGCCTGTGGAGGATTCTGGATGTACTCTGATGATGGCTGAGTAGCTGCTGGGTAGCAGACCTGCAGCCTTACCCTGGATTCTCAGCTTATCACGTTTACATTTCCCCCTCAGCCTTTCCTCCTGACTTTGCCTCCTGGTGTTTTCCTACCAAGCCTCCCAACTTCCACCTCAGGGGCACCTTGAGCTCCAGCATGGGCTTTACGAGGAGCAAGCCAGGCAGCTGCTGGGTAGAGGCCACAGCAGCGCCCGTTAATCTCTTGGCTCACTCATCCCTATCACAGACACGCCGTAAAAATGATATAAGCATTTCATTCAAACACCACTGCAAAGGGAGTGGGGAAGAGCACAGGGCCGATTGATTTCCAGTATGTCTGCTCTTTACCTCCAGGTATAAATACAACAGCAAAATCAATCGGAATAACATCATATCAGCTCTCTAATCTCTTCTGTTTGCAAGATGCACTTTATATACTGCAGCATTTCCTACAGCTTGTCTACAGGAGGGCCGAGCCCTTTCCCACCCCAAAACCTTGCCTTCCTGGCTTGAAGGGAGATGTTCACTCTCCGGCATCCCTTACTGTTTGCTTAGGTTTGATGGGCATCTAGGAGTGCTCAGATGCACCGCAGGGACACTGATATGGGGACACAGGTGAGGAAGCAGCAGCATATACTATCCCTGTACTCTTAGCACCTCATGGCTGTGTTTATAGTCCCATAGAGTTCCTCTTTCTCATGGGCACCCAACAGCGAAGATACCCCACATAAGCACCCAGTGCTGCCTGCTCAGCACGCACATTTTCTATCCACATTTCCAATTTATAATCAGCCTAAGGCTTTTATCCTTCCTCCTGGCCCCCAGCCACTGCAGGGAGAGACTGTGACAAACTGATAAACATATTCCCCAAGCCCTTGCTTGGGTGAATGTGCAAATGCAGCATGAGGCTGGAGAACGGGCTCCCGGCTAGGCATCAAGGGGTCAGCTTCTGTAAACTGCAGTTCAGCAGAGCTTCAGGACTCAGCCCTGAGGCGATGCTCTCTTTCCCTCTCATCTCAAACCAGACATTGGCTGAAAACTGCAAGATGGAGCAGAAAGCAGAGGTGGTTTGAGCTGCTCCTCAATCTTATTCTGCAGTCGGACCAGTCAAAGAACATGCATGAGCTGTTAAGGCTGTGGCAACTGTGTCACCTTCAACACTGTGTGTAAGTTTTTGGGAAGCACTACCTAACTGCTCAACGTGGATCCAGCTCCTTCCTTAGCAATGGAGCCATCAGCAATGCCCTGCGGATGGGCTCACCACCAGTTCCACCACACCTGTTGCCCACTGACCAAGTGTACTACGTGTGCTGGGAAACACTAAAATATCAATCAAGAGCTACTAAAGGCCTCAGAGGCAACAGATGAAACTGCTCCTGCCCAAAGGATTTTTCTGACCATTGCCTAGACCAGCTCTAGTTAATAAGCATCATGTATGTCCTCATCAACCTCCTTGCCTGGATCCCCCTCTCACCGCTCCCCTTCCTGTTGCCAGATCAGTCTTGGACTGTCTTGATCTACTTGGAAAGCTTAACCGCCATGAAAGCAAACCACTTGTCCTCTGGCTCCGATCTCTTACTGAGATTAGTGCCAATGGAAGTGTCGCTCTCAATTTCATAATGTTATTGGATGGACACACAACTGGGCCAAGTCCCATATTCCTGACTGGCCATCAAAGTGGCGGGGATTATGGGTAAGGAGACAGGCAGCCCTGACAGGAAAGGCAAAGGCTCAGGATCAATTACCCTGACAAGGCTATCTCAGAGCCACATCGCTTTGTGCTGACACCAGGGCCTTATCCCTGGAGCCCTGCAGAGGTTGATTTTGTCCGGCAGTAACCAGAGCCCCTGCAAACCCAGGGAGCTGCACATCCCCTCTCCAAATATCCGATTTATGAGATTCCCGAGACACCGAGGGATTGTGCTGTCATTACAGGACATTAATTTTCAGGCCTCCCTTATTTTGGTTTAATATTCTGTCAAGATAAAAAATCACACATCAAAAAATAAATAAACGCCCTGCTCTGCATTGCTCAGAGGTTGCAAATGGAGAGAGTGCTCAAAATGTAAAATACCTGGCACAATACACGCTTTGTCTTTGCTTTGCGTTACTGCTTTTCTTTTCCTGTTGGACCATGAAACTGGTCAGCACTGCCATCTGGTTCTCATGCAGCAATTAAAAGTGCTCTTAATTTTTCAGAACAAAAAAAAAAAAAAAAAAAAAAAGTTTTTGGTTGTTGGCTTTTGGTCAACTTCTGACCTTTTTACCTTTTTGTTTTTAAATGAAATTATTATGAAAACATCCAGTCCTTGATCCAGCAGTTGGCAAACCTGCCTGAGGCAGGGAGGCTGGGACCGGATGATCTTTGAGGTCCCTTCCAATCCAAGCCATTGTATGATTCTATGGTCAAGCAGTTGAGGCTGCACACGGCAATGGAATGGGTTCACCTCCCATGGACACAGTGATGCCTACTCCCTGCCAGCAAGAGAGCAACTGCATCTGCTCAAAGCACAGTTTTGTAGACCCAAGCTTAAAGTCAGGCCCATGATATTTACTTTCAGGCCAACACACAGCAATCCTTATATAGCCAACAACAATAATAAAAGCCAACCTCTGCGACCACGCTTTACCTTAGTTCACATGTGAGAACAACGAGCATTTAAAAACTCTTCTCCTTTCAGAAAGCTCATCAATTCTTTTTTCCTTTCTTCCCCAGCCCTCCTCATGTTGATCCCCAGCAGTGATATCGGTCTCTCAGATTTATTCTATCCTAAGACAAATAGTGCGTCCCTTATAGAAGCAAAACGTGTTTAACTTGTATAGCAGTTTATATCCTGAATCTATTCCTGTAATATTATGAGACTCTTCTGGAATATAAAATCCGTGTCAGAAACATCCACAAACAAACTCACAAATCCTTTTCCCTGTTGCTGAGCAGTGGGAACAGACACGGGGCTGCAGTTTGGGCAGCCCAGGTGTTCCTCAGGCTCAGCAGCAACATTGGTGCTGCCAAGCTTCTTTGTAAGCCCAGGGAACAGCATTCACAGACAAGAAAAATCACATTAAAAAAATAATAATTAAAAATATAAAAGTAAAAATAGTGGTTTTGCAGGTTTGCCAGAGCTTACTATAAACTTATGTTGTAGGAGTCGAGCCCTGGCTTGCCTAAAATCAATCACAGCATCTATGAACTGGTGCTTCCCTTCCAGGTGCTACCCCAAAATTTATATTCCTTGGTCATAAAGGTGGTGGCTTGCTTGAAAGTCACAGAGGAGGCCCCCAGAGACAGGCTCTGAAACTACAGCTTTCCAGGAGTTGGCAGCATATCTGCAGAGTATCGCCAGCTCAAGGTCTCCACCTGCCTTTCTGGGACCACCATTGGGTTTGAGAGGGCTCCTACAGGCAGGAAGTGCAAACCAAGGAGTCGTAGAATCATTAAGGTTGGAAAACAGCACTAAGATCATCTAGTCCAACCAAGCAAGTAGGGGATGAAAGGCTTGGAGATGGGGAGAGGGGCACAGGGCAGCTCCCCATCTCAACAACTTGCCACGTTATTTATACACCAGCCCAAACAATCCCCTTAATAAATTAGAGAACTATTCATTGAAAATAGAGAACTATTCATCCATCCCCATGCTGCCAGTTAATCTGTAATTCAGATAGATCAGTCAGAAGGCAAGAGTCCAGCATATAAAACGATTAATTCCTCCAAGGCCTGAGGAAATTTCTCTTTATAAAAAGCGTTGCACGCTCACCTTCTCAATGCTAAGCTACAGTCACAGACGTGGCTACCATCAGAGGTCAGAAAGGAGCATCGCTTGCATCTAAATACCAGCACTAGCAAATGCAGCACCTGTCAGAGCATCGCTAGGCGCTCTGCCCCAGACACTGCACCTCTCAGCACCTTCCTGCTCTGCCAATTCTCCAGTGCCCAACCAGAATCACTCTGCCTCTTACCACCCTCTTGTCTTTTCAAGACAAGAGGTTTTTTTAATGTAGTAAGAATGTAAAACATCAACTCGAACAAGCAGCCTGCTCTGCAGAAATGAAACGTTCACCGATTCCAGTAGGTGCCCAAGGAGGTTGGGGGTACCTCCCAGCTCCCATGCTGGAATCACCCCAGTTCCACCTCTGTCCTCTACACCACCAAACCATGACACTGGCATAAAAGAAGCTGCTATATACCAGCCTAGATATTTTGCAGGTACCAGCAGCATCCACCAAAGGGAGCTTTAAAGGGAGAAGAGCCCTGAAACTATCATGAGAATATAGCTCCTTGTGCCAGCAGTGGTCACGGCCTGGGGCAAAGCAAGAGAAACACTTGGAAGAAGCCTCTGGCTAGAAGATACCAGGGAGGAAGCCATGCAGATGGAACAGCTTCAGAAAAGGAACGAAGGTGGGAGTTAACCAGATGGACACACTGCCGCGGGCAGAAAGAGAACAGGGACAAGTCATACATAGCTCCACGTGAGACCAGAGGCACCAGGACGTGCTGCCAGCCCCGGAGGCTGCAGAATTGAAACAAACAGCCAGAAGAGAGGCATGAGGAAGGGGAAAACTCTATTGAAAAGGACTCAGGAAAGGATGCAAGAGATTGGGCATCAAAACAGTTGCCCAGCGTGTGGCTGGCACCAGCAATAGCTTGACAATACGGAGGGATATTAAAGCAGGCTTTTCAGATTGTGGTTTTAACTCTGCTGATTTTTACAATCTCAGTTGCCAGTGTTTAAAGTGTAAGAGGAGAGCCATCACCAGCCAAATCGTCAACATAATTCACATCCTACCCCAGCTCCTTCCCCAGCATCCTGCAGGCGGGTGGGAGGGAAACTGCCTCGTGTTAGCCTGCAACCCACAAGGGCAGAGCATGGCATTTACTTACGTGTCTAAGTGTTGTCCCCCTGCCCCACACCTTGTGTCCCAAAGCACATCCCTTGCTTGAGGGATTTGTAGCTCTGGATGAGAGAAATGACAAAGCATCCACACTGGGAAGCCAGACCTGGAGATGAGTGAAGCTCATGCAGCTCCTCCATCTGCACCGCTGAGGGTGTAGGAAGGAGCAAGTTGGATAAACAACATCCTCGCCCACAACGTGGTGAGCAGAGGAAAAAATAAAATAAGATAAAATAATAAAATAAAGGAAAAGGAGAGTTTGAACAGTGCTGGCAGCTTTCTAGAAGGGATCAGCTCATGTTCCATCAACACCAGCTCAATGTCCAGAGTAGCTCTGGGCGCCCCATGCCTGGAGGTGCCCAAATCCAGACTGGCTGGAGCTCTGGGCAGCCTGAGCTGGTGGAAGCAACCAGCCCATGGCAGGGGGTTGGAGCTCAATGACCATTAAGGTCTCTTCCAATCCAAGCCATTCTATGATGTCTGTTGAGCTCCAGGCTGGGCACAGCTAGCACACAGCCCACCTCAGCCTGCCAGAGCATCCCAGAGTAGACCCTACCAAACCCACATTCAGCCACCCAGAGACCACCACTGGGTTAGCAGCAGCCTGCAGAGCATGGATGGAGAGTGCAAGTAGTGCAAGTAGTGCAAGCGTGCAGCTGGAGGGCAGCATGAGGTGTGGACAGCAGAGAAGGGAGGTGGTGGAAGCACCTGGACCTCAATCAAGTGGCTTTCTAGAAGCAACGATCAAGTCTGTGCAGAATTAGTGGAACAGAGCCACTTTTCATCCTACCTCTCTCAAAGAAATCGTCGCTACTGCTATGCAGACAAAATTATGTCTCCAAAGCCTTTTAGCTACAGCTCTTTAGGGCTGAGTGGGTTGATAGAAATCTATTCACAGGGCTGAAAGCACGTGGCTGGATAGGGACGCTGACACTGACTCAGTGGCTGAGAAGGATATCACAGAGTAAGACAGGCACAGGGGGAAACTACAGGCAATGCCCAAGCAGCATTTTCTGGGAGACCCCTTGACAGCACGCCTACAACTTCCTTTTAAAGAAAAACAAAATAATTATGAACGGGAACACTCTGTTTTCCTTTAATTTCATGCTCCCCACGTGAACGGATGGTTGAAAAAGCAGGCAGGCAGCAGCAAGGCATTGCAGAGCAGCATAAGGCTGTCTCGTCCACAACACCCACACCCTCCAGGTAGCCCTAAACAATGCCAAGAACTGCATACCGGGCAAAGGAGAGCACAGAACACAGCTTGGCCATCACTCCCCCAGACACCTTGCCAAATCCACGGCTGGAGTAAAGGGATGGAGGAAGCTCTTACTGAGGGGCCCTTGAACTGCATCACAGAACCCTCCCCGAGCTTGGCACAGCCGGCCGGGGGCTGCTGTGTCATATCTGCCATCTGTTTGCTTGCTTTGCCATCCTCTGCTCTTCCTGGCTTTGCTCAGAGACTCCTACCTGCTTTCCGAGAGCTTTGCTGGGTCTCAGTAAACAAACCGCAGGCAGGGATGGGATGGGGAGGGTGAAGGCAGAGGAGGGAGAAAGAGGGGAGAGAATCAAAATTTAATTAAAGACACTTTTGCTTCAGGGCCTCAGAAAATTACAAACTCATAAATCTCTTAGTAAATGCCCTGAGCGGTTGCTATGCCAGGCCGCCTACCGGTCCCACCAGGAGGGCCATAAAGTGCGAGCACGCATCTCACTGGCTCCCTCCGTTTCTGCCCTGCAACATCAGGCAACCTTGAGCAGCCTGTCAAGCCCATAACAAGTGTTTTTGCAACCAGAAGCCATCAATCTGCAGCCCTGTTAGCAGCAGAGTGCAGAGAGAAGTTCCTTTCATTTGCAGCCATAGTGGAACAAGAGGTGAGAGAAAGGTGGGATGCATGGCCAGGGTGCCCCAGGCTCTGAGCAATCTTGCAGGGGAGTAATCCAACGACCTTTAAAGGTCACTTCCAACTTAAACAATTCCATGATTCTGTGATAACTCATGGCAAGACGGACTAGAGGACCCCAAGTCCAAAAGTATACTTTCTAGTGAGGATGGCCAATGAGAAACCATAAATCAAGACATGGATTCAGAAGGATTTCTGCTAGCCAGAGCTGCTCTGAGGGCACCATATATAAAATCCCATCTTGCGATAGCACCCAAAGTAATCAGCCTGGTATTTTCATTTATGGCTGAGTCAGAACTTCACCAGAAGATACGTGAGTGCTGTCCAGCCCTACGCACTTCTCACAAGGGCAATGCATAAAGATAGCGAGCATCTGCTGCCGAGCAGCAGCCAGAACAAACTGCTTCACCACGTTCCTCGTTGGGCACATTGGGAACAGCCGGAGTGTCCGGCACGCGGGGGTGCTGCATAGCTCTGCTATATTTAAACAGAGCTCTCAGTGCAGCCTCCGGTAGCCCCACAAACCAACGTAGCTTGGAAAGGGGTATTTTTTCACCCTTTACTCACATCTTCAGTCACAACTTTGAAGGTGGGAGTTTTTTCTTCGTAACATGGTCAGGTCATGGCCTTTCTCAGCTAACAAGCATTTGGGTTGTGAAGTGGTAAAGAATTTTTGCATTGGTGGGTGAGGATGGAAAGTTTCCTGCCCATGGAGAGACTGCTATATAGAATAAAATAACAGAAGGAATGGTGATGAAGCAGCATGGGCTGCCCAGGGAGGTAGGGGGATTACTGCCCCTGGAAGTGCCCAAGAGCTGTGGAGATGTGGCACTGAGGGACATGGTCAGTGGACTTGGTGAGGGTGGGTCAACGGTTGGACTAGATGACCTCAGTGATCTTTTCCAACTTCAACCATTCTGTGATCATCTAGCAACAACTATTTCCTGTAACACTGAGTCAAGTGGGACAGACCAGCGTTGCCTGTATCACAAAGCCAAGGCAGACAGAGTAGAAGTCATCTGTCAGAAAGAAGATAGAACTTCTGAAGAAGCATCGCCCACGCCAGCTTTTGCCATTTCTAAAACCAAGCTAAACGCCTGAGTCTTTCTAGGAATTGACAAAAATCCCACAACCCTCAGCCTCTCAGTAGTTTAGTTAACTACTGTGAATCTGTTTCAGGTCATGAATAGAAGCATAAGAGCTGAAAACTCAAGCAGGAGTATCTGTAACAGGAAAGCTTTGGGAGCCAGCCAGTTTTCCAGACTATCCCTGCCAAATTCTCCAAAGCATATTTTGAAACATTCAGGATGAATTTAGACTATTTGAATCAACTTCTGAACAACCTCAAGGGAGGGTGTCAACAGTCCACTCTGAGACTTTGTTTTGCATTTCTACACCATCTGCTAAAGCAAGAAACCCTGCAAGGCAGAGGCGGTGGCACAGAGGATGCTGCAGTTTCCAATAGGGACACAAGGAATGGAGTTGGTAGGAAGCCCCAGCCCAGCTCTCCTCATCCTGCTGGACAAGAAATGCACAGAAGCAGAGCTGGAGAGAGCTTCAATACTGTTTGGGTTGTTTTTCATGTTTTTTAATAAGTGGGTGTGCATGGCTTTACTGAGTCCTCTCTTCCAAATTGGCAAAGCAATGCTTGGAAAGCTGCAGAGAATGGAGACCAGAAATCAGCCTTCCCAAGGAAAAATAGCAACTCACCATGCAAACGAGTGCTCTGTCAGAGGCACCGTGAAGGGGCAAACAGTTCAGAGAGGGAGCAGGGCAATGTAATGACTGTTTGTCTCTCCAAAAGCAACTGATGCCATCCACCAACCAACATAGGTATCAGTATTTAAGTACTTATCTACAGCATTTATTCACCCAAGCAGCATGTCTTCTTGTCCCATGTATCTTTATAAAGATGCCAATTTTTTCTCTGCTTTAAGGCAATGGTTCTTTTTTTCCCCCAAATTCTCAAAGTAGAGCAGTTCCCAGGGCAGATGGGTCCCTTCCTCTCATGCCCTTGCTGTAATTCAGGGAGGATCTGGTAGAGGTGATGGGGTGGGATGGAGATGAGATGCGTGCCCAGAGTCAGCAGCAGCTGACAAAGGTGGGCAGGAGGATACGTCCCTGTGTGCATGGAGACATTTGTGACAGCAGGCGTGCAGGGAGGGTGCGGGCTCAGAAGAGTAGAATATGCTGCCAGAGGGTATTTCTTTTCTGGTGTAAACCAGGATGGCAGCTGACCCAGCTTTCTCCTTCTACCTGCCTAGTCACATCTCTCTCCTTCCACAGCTCTCTACGCATGCAGAAGTGCACAGACCCAGCACTGCTCTGCTCCCTCCCACACACAGATAACTCTGCTGAGGTTGATGCCCCCCAGTGCCTCCAGGTTGCACCCCTGATTCCTCCAACAGGCACATCCACAACTTGTACCCTCACTCCTTATCCAGCTGCAAGGTCAGCAGGAAACCAATCCCCTTACTAATACGGGTGCTCAGACCCCATAGACAAGAGAGCTAGTTCTCAGCTCCATGTCCCACATACTCCTTCATTTCTGGCATTTGCCTCCCACCTTATCCTTCTGTTTTCTTCCCTGGAGAATGAAAAATCCAAACCAACTTATAAATTATCAATCCTTCCTGACTGATTTTTTATTTTTTTTATTTTTCCTGAGAGAAGCACATAAAGCAATGACATGACAGAAAAGAAGAATTTAGTGTTCCATACGATGCTGCTGAGACAGCTCTCTACGGGCAAAGCTCTGAGCTGCCCAGCAGGATCTTTCCACCCAGCCTCATGTTTCTGCCCTTCAGAAACACAAGGAGGGGTGGATCCAGGGCTGACCCTCAGCCTAGGAGCTTACGCTGCAGCAAATTCATACATAAGATACTACAGTTCCCCTGGGAAGTTGCATCACAAGGTAAGCCATGCTGTTAGCAGCAGGTAGATGAACATCAGTCTACCAAAATTTGCTGATGTGTGTGGTTCATACAGCTGCAGCTCTTCCATTCACGCCCAGCTGCCTACTAGCTGGCAGTTTTGAGCTATTCTCTATCCACAAACTCCTAAGAAAATAAGTTCTGCTAAGCATTAGCATTTCAACAGACATCAAAGAATGCCACAACGCAACCTTTCAGAGCCTACGTTGGAACCAACAGCCTTTCTCCACAAAATTAGTTGAAACATCACACCACTGTGCCCTATGAGGCTGCACATCTCACAGCTCAACAGTTTGAGTCTACAGATGATGCTGTATAATGCTAAATTGCCACACATGCAGCTTTCAGTTTCTGTTATGGAATTAGCATGACACTGTAGCTACAAAGGTCTCTACCTGAGCAAACATTGCCTTGTTTGGAAGCAATCATTTAGAAGGGATGAAGAAGAGGCAACCCTAATATACCAACTAAAGTCTTTACATACAAAAAGCATAAATAAAGGAGCCCTATAGGAGCTCAAGGTCCCCAGTGCACATTCTGCTCATAAACCACCCCCTTTCACAAGCCTCTCTCAAGTATCTCAGCAATGTCTAAGGTACCACAGTTTTATTATTACTATTTTAGATACATGCACTTTTTCCCATCTTTCCTATTTTGCTGTCTCTGGCAACAAGAGCCCACTGTGCTAAGCAGACATCCGAGGCCAGTAGCTGGGCTCAGGATGAAGGAGGGCATTATTCAGTTTGCAGCAATGAAGCTCGTGCATGCGCCTGTCTCAGCATCGGATTTCAAGTCGCCTGAGGTTTTTGTTTGCTTGGGTTTAATCCTGAGGAAAAGAACATTTTCCACACTCTCTAAACCTGGCTGACTTCTCCTGCTGACTTTTACAGAGTGGTCTGGCTTTGGACCATACAGCAAATACATATACATTCTTTAGAAGTAAATAGAGACATCGAAAAGGGTTGGTGGCTCGCACATTGCAAATGATATTGCCTCCACCTCCTTCATGCTCTAAGTCATCTTTACAGAGCTGAAGCAGCCCAAGAGGGGGGGGCGTGGGAGGCTTCAATACAGCACGGTACATAAAGGATCATGTGTTCACCCCATGGTCACCTGACAAAATGAGAAATTCCCTTGGGCACTAAAGCATCTTTTCTAGGAGTTTGGCAGGAATACCTCTTTAAAACTACAGCTTCATCCAGCATAATTTATGTGCATATCTGGATCATGTGCAGGAGTTGGAAATCCATCTATCCTTTTCAGTCTATTTCCCCTCTCCCCCAGAATTAGCACCTTCCTTGCAAATCTGGCTTTCATCTCCCTCTTGCTCCTATTTCCAGGCTGCGTAGGAAACAACAAAGCGTGCCAGCGCTGCTCCACCAAACTGCGTTCCAACAGCTTCTGGCGAGATTTTCAGGATATAACCAGAATATCCAAATTTTTCCTTTCTCCCCTTTGCAAAAGTGGATCACCTGATCCAAATGATGCGGTCCAGACAAATCACTGGGGATCTCCCCCACCGTTAGAAGTCCTCCTGCAGGCTTTCAGCTTGCTGTAATTTAGTACAGGCTCCCCCCAAAGTGGCCTGAAGCTCAGCTAACAGGACAAGAGCGAATGGCCTTAAGTTGCACCAAGAGAGGCTCAGGTTGGATATTATGAGAAATTTCTTCTCAGAAAGCATGGTGATGCAGTGGCACAGCTACCCAGGGAGGTGATAGAGTCACCATCCCTGGAGGTGCACAAGAACCGTGGGGATGCGGCACTGAGGGACATGTGGGCATGCTGTGGGTTGGTAGGGTTTGGACTGGGAGATCTTAGTGCTCTTCTAATGATTCTAAGCTCTCAGGGCAGTACTACCCAAATGCATGTACCAGTACTGGGGTGAGCCACAGAAAGAGGTGAAGAAACGTGACACTCTGTTACTCTGCAGGAATGTCAGAGGGATGGTGCATCAGGAGGGTCCCATGCCTTCTCCACCCAACCCTGCAATCACCTCACGATCTCAGAAATAGCCAAAATTGACCATTAATCCCTTCCTGCAATTCAGGAACTACTGGGCCAAAAAGAACTCCAAGCTATTTTTTCAGAATTATTCATGCCCAAGCCAAAGCAGCAGAGCACAGCCCTGATTTGTCACACACCACCCAGAACGCAGCTCACGCAGCCAGAAGGCAATATCTTTTACAGGCAGTGACATCAGAGAAAAACAAACACTGGCCCAAGTGACTTCACAGCCAGAGCTTACCAGCTGCAGCCTGCCCAAGCCAGTGTGTGTTATACCTCAGTAATCCATCAGGGTTGTGCTGAATGCCATGTATACAAGAATAACATATTCACTGTGTACAGTTCAATCTCCTTTATCAGCCAGAGCAGCGTGTTTCCAGCAGGGACAATGCAAAGCAGCAGATCTAAGGGCTGATTTGGGTATCATGACCACAGGCAGGGCACAGGGGTAGAGCTGCACAAGACTATTGCAGCAAAGCCTGCAGGCTGGGAATGATGCGTGACCTGAAAGCTCTGCCTGTGCTGTCAGTCAACACAGAAACAAAGTATTGCCCATGCCTATATCTGCATACTTTTTTTTTTCTTTTTAATTTAATTTCCTTGGCACTTCAGCCAAACCCATTAGTTTAGGTCACATTTACAGACGAGACTCTGTTCAGCCACGAAACAAAAAGAAAGTTTCCAGGGAATCATAGAATACCCCACGCTGGAAGGAACCCATCAGGCACATCGAGTTTTGCTTCTGGGTATAAAACACTCTTCCCATCCATTTCAGCTGAGGTCAAAAACTAAATAAATTCAAAGAAAGATAAAATGATTTGAGTTGAAAGGGATCTCAAAGATGATCCAGTTCCACCCCAATCACTATGTTGGCAATGCCCTAGGTCTTCTCTTGAGCACACTACAGCCTTATATCCAACTACAAGACATTCCTCAAAAACAATGGCCAAAACTTGCTGCTGCTCTTCAAACATTAAGTTTTTCCAGAGGCGTGCATTGCTTTATGGCATACAGAAAGATAGGGGAAAGCCCTCATTCCTGCACAGCAATTCAGTTGTCTGCATTTCCCTTCTATATGTTTTCTTCACTTACACTTTTATAAAAGTATCCAGAGGCCTTTGGGAACGGATGCTCAGGAATTTAAGTAAAAAAGGAAATTAAAAACCCCATTGGGATCAGGACTGCTAACTGTCCCCACGCCTCTGGGACCTGTCCCACAGCACCAGACGCTGTGTGCCCATGCCTGGCCCAACCCACTGTGCTGCCAGCCAGCAATGGGCCCTTGCAGGCATCAAAAGCTGTATTATGAGCTCAGATGGTTGCTTTAATGAAGCCATGAAAAGAAAACACTCCTCTAATGCCACTGAAGGCAACTAAACACAGCTCCCTCCTCCTGCCTGCTTTGCGAAGTGCTGGGATATGGTCGCTAATTATCAGGCACAACAAGACTTCATGCCATTTGCTACAGAAGGGATGGAAAAGCAGTGTAGGGAGGATGCCTGGGCAAAAAGGAGCAGAGGGGAGTGTGCATCCCTGTGTGCAGGGTGCTGCAGTACAGTCCCACAGGTGCTGGTCCTGGTATGGTGATGATGTGTTTGTGTTTCATCATGTTTGCTCCTTTTTTTTTTTTTCCCCCTTCTTGATGTTTACTTCAAGCATCACATTCTGAGGGCTTATAAAGAGGATTAAGTGGTGAGGAGGTCTCACAGAGTTAGGAGGAATTAATCAGGCAGTAATCAGAAAGGAAATTAATCTGAAGAGTTAATTAATGAGCCAAGGCAGAGAGACTGCAGCCAGTCCCTACCATGCCTTCCAGGTTGCTATTGCATGCATGGGCATGACAGCAGGGGTAGGGGGGAAACACCCCTTTACCAAGGAGAGAGCAGCTGCACAGTGAGTTAATTTCCATCCCATCCCTCCAACAGGGACCTCAGTGAGGACATTTCCATTCACCACCTTGGGATCCTCACCCTACCACAGCACAGTCCAAAACTTCCCAGGCTCCTTTTAGCTCTTGCCTTTAGAAGAAGGATGTCAATATGTAGCCCACAGGTGTTTGGTTGCTTGATTCCACACACCTCAAGTTGCCCTTCCGTCATCCTTGGTAATGTTTTTGCTTCCCCATTATTTGAGTTCTAAATATGCACCAATTGGGATCAATTCCCCTTCACTCTCATCTAGGTGGATTTTATATATTTAGCTTTTTCTTAATCTTTTCTCACAATGCATTCCCTACAGAACCTTAATCATTTGAGTTGCTTCTCTCTGAATTCCTTCCAAGAGGCAGCAGGCAGAATGTTTTGCAGATTTGCTCTTGCCCCTCCTGGGCTGTGTTTTGACTAATGCATATTTCCCTTGGGATGAGACATGCTCCACACAGCCTGCTCGATCAGGGATGCCCAAATCTCATTACAACCTGAAACACATGGTGGGGAAGAAGTGCTCCACAATTCATAGGGGCTGCAACTTTATTCACACAACACATCTTTGAACTTCAGAAACCTAGGCCAGTTTGTGAAGACATCCAAAATCTCATTAACTTCACTATTATTATTATTATCAGACTCTTTTTATGCACAGAGCAGATATTTTAATTGCTTGGATTGCTGAGAGCAGCTTCTATTGTGGTTTTTTTTCCAGCTTCAAGCCTTAAGTTGTGCCAGGGGAGGCTCAGGTTGGATATTAGGAAGAATTTCTTCTCAGAAAGAGTGCCCCCTTGGTGGGGACAAGCAGCAGCTCACAAGCAATGCTCTCCATCAGCTGAAGGCCCCATAAAGCACCCAGAAAGGTAACCATACCCACTCCAATACTTAGTCCACCTTTCCAGCTACAACAGCCACACAAGATGTCACATCCATTGTCAAACAGTTCCATGCTCGCCATTACTACTTCCAAGGGAGGCAGGAAAGGCACCCTTCTCTCTCTCTGAGCATACATCATGCTCACACAGAAAGCTCCACCAATGGCCAAGGCTGCCTCTCTCCAAGCTATGAATTTGTCCTCTTCCTCTTGGTACAGAAAGGCTATTTTCACACATTCCCTAGAAAAAAAAAAAACAGTAACCTAAAAACATACCAAAAATGAAGGAAAAACGTAACTACTGCTCTTTGATGAAACAGAACTGAACTCTGCAGAGCCAGGAGGAAACGCTGAACACCACACTTATCTGGATATCCTGACCCAGAGAAACATTTCTCCATGCTCTTCTCCCACCATCTATTCCCTGCTTGACAGTAAACTGATAGATTAACTTTGCTCTATCTCACTTTTGTGACTGCCCTTTCTAAAAAGAACATGAGCAATTTATAACTTGCCCAGCACCACTGCAGTCTCACCACCAATAGGTACCAAAACATTGGTCCTGATCTGGGAAGCTCACACCCAAGGCTGCGATGCCTCAGCAACTGATGCATCTCAGCATGGCACCCAACAGGTGACAAAAGAGATGGTGCTCTTCTCCATGCTAGTAATGCCACAAAGAGGGCACGTTAGCAGGCAGGAGCTCCATGCTTTGAAATCTACCTCCAACAGAGACTAAAGAGCATGAATTTGGTCCCTGAGGGGCTCGCCACTGTGCTCTGCCTTTTACAGGTGCTGTGCTTCTTATTCAGGTGGCAGTTCAAAGGAAAAGAAACCCGGACCTCTTGCACTGCAACTCCACCTCCTGCACTGTAACCCCACGTGCTGCAGGAGGGTCTGATGGCAACACCTGCCAGGCTGCCCAGTGTCCCTGATAAGACACACCAGGATAAGCAGAAAGAGTGAACACCATGCACATAAATGAGGGGTTGGGACATAAATATCCACAAACAAATGCACACCTCTCAGCTGATGCTATCAAATGCATTACTCCCCAAGTCCCTGTGGAGCAGCAGCTCATCTCCAAGGTCACATTAGTGTGGAAGAAATGCAATCCCATTACCCAAGCTCCCTTCTCTCTCTCTCAGTTTCTCTGTCGATGCTTGCTCTCTTAATTTTCAACGCCAGCCATGTATTTTGTGGCCCAGCCTGGGACCGCTTTGCTCAAGTGGCAGTAAACACGTAGCTTAATTCACTCATTCTCCAGCAAAGAAAAAAAACTTTTCCCACATGGAATAGAGCAGCTCAGCCGCATGATGATCGACACTGAGCACTGGAAGCTGCTGGAACTAACTCAAGTTTGGGGAACGAGCAGAGCACACAGAGCAGAGCACAGAGAGCTGGGAGTGGAAAATCTGCACACAGTGCACATGTCAGGACTGCAATATTCCAGCGGCATGGAACAGAGAGAGCTGTGAACAGCACACCTTGCTGTGCCGGGGGCAGCTCAGTGTTTGTGCTAAAGGTGTTTGTTAATTCCCCAGCAGGGTGATAGGGTCGTGGAGAGGAACGCTGGGCTGTGAGCTCAGCACTGAGTGCTTAGGCAAAGGGAGGGCAATGTGCCCAAGGGAGCTCCCCACGGATGAAGGGTGAGGACTGTACCACCACAGCCCTCTCCGTGTGTTGGGGGCAGAGAAAACTGCAGAGCTGCCCCTGGGGTCACAGCATGAGGGATTCTTAGAACTGTGGCTCTCCTCTGGTCCAAGCAAAATCATTGCCATACCCAATGCCATCTCCCACCTCTCTTCAACAACTCTAGCAACTCAAAACGTGCCTGAAGTTCAGGCCATTACTCTTGTCTGTTCAGCTGCTGCAAACATCTCTAATCTCCCTTGTGCTGCCTGCAGAAGGCTGTGATAATGTACCCTCCTTCACAGCTCATCTTTTCTAGCTGACATGATAATAAAAAGTTTAATATTAACAAGCTCCAACAAAGAGCACAGCGACAGAACATGGGAAGCACCTCTCATCAGCAGATACCGGCGAGATCTGCCAGAAACATATACCTCAAAAGATACTTAGCATACACTTAAATGTCTCCCAGAAGCTGTGTCTGCTGATTCTTGGCAAGCCAGAGCTGAACAAACAGCTCAAGGATGGCCAGCATGCACTCAGCATCCTGAGGAAGGCTCCTGGGGAAGCATTTCAGGATGATTTTACACTGTACACCACACCCTACATAAGAAGCTTTCACCTCTAAAAATATGGCCTTGGTATTTGAACAGCCCGTAAGTTGTCATGTAAGACTGAATGGACCCTGACCCATCTGCATGGCTTGGATGCTGGTTCCACGAGGGAGGCTTTGTCTGTCTTCAATCACAGAATGGCTTAGGTTGGAAGAGACCTTAAAGCACATCCAGCCCCGACCCCCTGCCATGTGCTGGGTAACCCCACCAGCTCAGACTGCCCAGGGCCCCATCCAGCCTGGCCTTGAGCACCTCCAGGGATGGGGCACCCACAGCTCTGGGCAGCTGTGCCAGGGCCTCACCGCCCTCTGAGTAAGGAATTTTTTCCTAACATCTAACCTAAATCTCCCCCTCTTTAGATTTAAAGCCATTCCCCCTTTTTCTATCACTATTAGTGCAAGAAGTTGCTCCCCTTCCTGTTCACAAGCTCCCTTCAAGTACTGGAAGAAACCTCCAAGCTTTTCTCTGTCCTTTTCTCTTTGCATGGAGAGATCCTACAAAGTTGCTTACCCCAAGTTACTGTGAGCAGACCCCTTTTTCTATCATTAATATTCAGTTAATACCTTTTCTTATTCCCACCATGTATACTGCAGAAATTAATCCCAGGATTGTCAAAGGATGTTACAGGAATTTCAGTAGGATTTGTCTGTTAATTCCCCTTGCTACTTTTTTCTAGGTACAGGAGTTTAAAGCTCTGATGCCCTCCTCAATACGTAGCCAATGATGAAATGATCCACCAACTGCTAACCCTGCAAAGCTCAGCCCATGGGGCAAGAGGAGCCCCAAGTGCACTGTGAGCTCTTGGAGCTGCTGTTCCACACTGATGAGCTGCATCACTGAAGCTTTGCTCCTCCAGCAGCACTCATATGGCATCCACCCACCCCACATTTCTCACATCCATGGCATGAGAAACAGCACAACCACAGCAAAAGCATCATCTGTGTGCATCATCTACCATGATACGCCTCCAAAACAGGGATAAGCTACGTAAGCCAGATGAGGGAATGCTCATTTTGTTATCCTCTAGGAGCCAATATTTACTAGCAGTGTTTCCCCCAGCCCACAGCTTCCAGAAGATTACATCTTAATATCCTGAAGACTTTCTGCTGCACTGACCCCTGTGCCTTAACAACTGCAGCACCAGGCACAAACAGGCAACAGCCTGCAGTGCTGCTTCTCGCTCAGAGCAACAGAAAGCTGCATACCTGTGTTCCAAACTTCAGTCCTGCAGTGCTTCAGGATACCTCTGCTGAACCTGCTCTGAGTCCACCAGACACAGGAGGTTAATAACTCAAATCTGCTGCACAGTTTCCCCTGCTGCAACACTACAACCATAGGGTGACCTTTGGCTGGTGAGAGGTTTGTGTGTTTTGCTTTGGTTTCACTGCTACCTGATCATGTTGGTTGTAGCTTGTCAATAATTTAAGCTGACAGAGCTGAGCTGGACTCTGTGTCAACCAAAAATCTTCATCTAAGCACCATCCTTCAGAAGGAAGCATTTGACCTGCTAAGCTTGAGAGTCATAAGGACTGCAGCATGCGTTGGTGGAGCCACATCTATGGGACACAGCTGCCGCCCTTACGGGATGAATAAAAGAAATTAAGGTTAAAACACCAGCTCTCCATCTTCCACACTACCAGCCAAAATGAGAAAACAATACTACTCCTCTTCCATCTGATCTTCCCCACTCACATCCCCAGAACAGACCCAGTGCTGACCTCCCTCTTTCTCCAACATTCAGGAAATGCCAGCACATTTCAGCAACAATTAGGGAAAATTCCAGCCAAGATGATTTAACTTTAGTGAGCCTTCCCTACAGCAAATCTCACTCTGGTCATCCCCAGTTCAATGCAGACAAATGGGTGCACATCACTGGTTCTGCATAGTTATACCAGCATCGTCCTGCTGCTGTTCCCCAAGCACAAGTAGTTACAATGCATTGATACCTTAAAAAATGCTTGAAAATGGCTCCTGAGTAATGGTCCTAGGTACTCAGCCACAACTAAAGACACTGCTACTGAGACAGGGTGTTAATAGAGTTGTAAATAATTATGCATTTGCACAGAATAGCTCTGAAAAATGGGTTAAAATCTTAGGGCAAAGCTTCATGCAGTGGAAAGGTACGGATTGTGACTGGTTGGAAAGCAGGATTGGTCCTCGAGGCAGTGTCAGGCAGCACATGGCCTCTGCCTGCCTTCAGCTAGGGATCAAAGCCCAGTATTAAAGCAGCTGCAGCTCCACAGGTCAGCAGAGAAAGGAGGACTTTGAACTATGGGACCCCCCTGCAAAACAGAGCTTACCTAGCTTTCTGAAAACCATGCAGGAGCAGGTAAATAAACATCAGTTCTAGTCTCACCCAAGTACTACAAAATAATGAAAAAGAGCAGCAATAGACACCATGGCACGTGTCAGTAAACACTCAACTGACAAACTCAATAGAGAAGAACATTCCCTCTTTTGCAGCATCTTGACACCAACATAGGCTCGAGCCTCCCTTCTGGGATGCACTTAAGAGGAAATCAGTTTTAAGGCATGATCTGATCGTAGCAACTTCAGCACAAGTTACATCGATGCCTCTACCTGTACATATCGAGAGGAAGGAAGATGCCCTCCCTTTACCCTTCCAACATCAGTTTAATATGCCAGGGTGGAATACTCTTGCTTGGCTGATGAGGGGTTTTGGCACATGCTGACATCCCATTAACTCCAATATCACGTTAACAGACAGCAGCAGCCAAGAAGCGTTACTTGAAATCTTTAAACAGAGAGAATAAACCCAAATCACTTCTAAACACACCAGTAGCTTAATAAACTTGGTTAGAAAAAGGAAAACATAGTGAAGACCATATGTTTTTCTATTTAAAACTAAATGACAGCATATAAAAAGGGAGGGGAAATCTAAAATCCAGCTGTCCTGCAGCAGGGAGAAAAGGATTTCTGCAGACATCCACATCTAATTTCAATTTCTATCGTGACACTTCAGACAAAAGGAGGCTGAGAGCAAACAGGAGATAGAAGAATTAATGCTTTGAAAACACTGCAAGGGAAAATGAAATCGTGGTCAAAGCAAAGCCCTGCTGGAATAAGTCAGCAACGCTTCCTCTCCTGGTCCCACAG
Organism: Centrocercus urophasianus; assembly: GCF_019232065.1. NCBI lineage: Eukaryota > Metazoa > Chordata > Aves > Galliformes > Phasianidae > Centrocercus > Centrocercus urophasianus. The sequence goes on from NW_024884789.1 coordinate 6,620,746, forward strand.
CCAGGGGGACAAACCTGCAGGGCTTGTAGCAGGATACTCAGCTAAAGCACTCAGCAGCCCAAAAGACATAAAGCATTATTACCAGATGTCGCTACCAATTTAATTCTGAGCAGACAGACTCACGGAGAAGACAAGCGTACTGTAAATCAGTGAGGCTGTTTCCCTCTTTATACATGCATATGCACACAACTCGCCTTGGTTCTCATGGCTGCTGTGCAGAAGAAATTAATAAGCCCAACTTTGAAATTTATAGTAAAACATCTGAGGAAATATTAGGGGAAAAATTATTTAAGAGCTTGAATGATAGCGGAATTGAGAGGATGAAGCAGTTGGTCTATAAAAACAAATCACGCTGAACTACATCCGATGCCTTATTTTCTCCTGATTGAACTACAAAATTAGTCAATGAAGGCTGCAATATATCCAGACTTTGTAAAATATTTGATAGCGTCTCAGAAAAAAAAAAAAAAAAAAACTTACCTGAAAAATTAATTTAAATTGGCTTGGTTATGAGCTCTGTGTACACTGCTGTTAATATTAATGGTAGATTTTATTTATGTCGCTTTCTCTGCTGGTGCCAGTCTGGGTACTTCCAAAACCTTCCCATACAGAGTAGGATGGGTGGGCACAGGTGAGTGCAGAGTGAGGGGCTACAAAGATAGTGCATGGATGCAACAAAACTTCAGCTGGGGATGTCCACCACCAGGATTGGTGTTACATTAGGTTTTAGATCAGTAATTAGTTGAAAATGAAGGAAACTCCTTGTAAGGATGTTCAGGGGGGACCTTATTGCTCCCTACAGCTCCCTGAAAGGAGGTTGTGGTGAGGTGAAGGTCAGCCTCGGCTCTCAGGTAACAGCAATAGGAGGAGAGGGAATGACATCAAGTTGTACCAGATGAAGAGGTGATGGGGTCACCATCCCTGGAGGTGCTCAAGAACCGTGAGGATGTGGCACTGAAGGACGTGGTCAGTGAGCATGGTGAGCTTTAAGATCCCTTCCAACCTAAGTCAATCTATGACCCCTGCTTTGGTTCTGGGGATCCCACTCTGAGGGTTTCCATGTGCATCAGCATCATTACCACGAAGGCATCTCGCTCCCCACAAAACAGATGCTCACACCAAGCCCCCCTCCTGGATCTTGTCCACAGCATCTTTGGTGAGGGGCACAGAGTGACCATACAGCAGCACCCACATCCCAAATGCCCTCCTTAGAGCCCCCATTACCCTGCCCTTCTGCAGCCTTCTGCTCATACAGGGATGAGAATCTACTGAAACTCCAAATGAAAAGCGCCAGAGAAATCGATTAAGGAAACTAAATATTGATCCTAGGCTATTGTTGCCTCAAAATGATGGGGTTATTTCTCTCAGTTTTTGTACTACCCAACGTTTCTCCTTCATGAAAAAAATCATAGCTTAATAGGTAAGAGCACACTAATTATTACACCCCTCATCAATCAGAAAGACCACATTGCTATTAGGAACACTGGGGAAGAAGAAATGCCTTCCTTATTGGCACACAGAATGCAACCGATTGCAGGAAATTCCTTTGCCTTCCTCCTCCCAAATCAGGACTGCAACCCCTGGGCCAGATCCAGGAGCATCCATCCAAATGCAAGGAGTGGGTGCCAAGGGGCTGCCAAGCAGGAGTGCAGTTGCAAGGAAAGAGGGCAGAAATCAGCCTGTAGGGATAGATTTCCACAGCGCATCTCAGCCCAAGGACAGCAACAGCTTCACCTGCTTCCCAAGTGCCGGCTCCACTTAGCGTAATGATTATTAAGCTCTGTCAGCAGATATGAAACCAATGGATGCAGCTCCACAGGCGAGCGCTTAGAAAGCTGCCGAGACGTCCCTGCTTACAGATTTTCGTTATCCATCTGGAAAATTACAGATGTCACAAGAGCTTTTAGAGCATCAAGATGAAATCGTCTTGTCAGCAGCAAAAAGGGCCAGTTCCCTCACCCCGATCCCAGCAGCCGTCTCAGCGCCGCAGGCTTTTGCTGGTGCTACGGAAGAACACAGATCCCACTGAGCTGCACACCCCACAAACCTCACGCCAAAGGGAAAATGGGGTGAAGGAAATCAACACTGTCCCCCTTGCATTAACACAAATGCTCTTTTCTCCCAGCTGTAAGGCTAGGAAAAATTTGCAGTTTCATAGAACCATGGAATCGTTAAGGTTGGAAAGACCACTAAGATCATCCAGTCCAGCCATCAATCCCCTCTGACCATGCCCTGTGACCATGTCTTAGTGCCATATCCACCTTTTTCCTGATTACCTCCAGGGACAGTGACTTCATCACCTCTCTGGGAGCCTACGCCAGCGCCTCACCAGTTTGCTGGGGATGAATCATGCTCTCGATCAGAAAAAGATGGGCATAGAGGTTTCTGGCTCCAGATCGTCTTGTGGGTGGTTCAGGTTAAATGAGAAGCAAGCCAAAGGGCTTTAAATCCAAAAATCCATGTAGATCTGCCCATTATCTCTGCCATAATTATACGGTCTTTTTTCACCCTCTGTGGGTTTGGAAGCTGCTGCACTGCTTTGGCTCAGGTGACTTCAAAGGCAAGATGTGGCAAAACCGCCTTGCCAAGGGCTGCTCCTCCCTGCAATATTCTGGTCAAAAGTGGATTTTTCCTTTTCCACAGGAAAAGCTCTCACTGGCATCGAGGTGAGGTCTCTTTCAGCAGGACCAGAGAGCAGAGCACAAATCCACTCAGCACACATCAGATGCTGGGCTGCAGCCTGCCGACCTGATTAATCTGCTCCTTTCCTGAGCCAGAATCCAGACTTAGAGGAAATACACAACATCCCATCCTCCATCCCAGGGCCATGACATCAACAGATTTCCACTCTCCCACATGGAAATAAGCTTGCCCCTCCATCCCCAGCAAAATATTTGAATTCAAATACAATTTATTCCTCCTATGCACACAATACTACCAAAGCAGCTTCGTGTACAGGTATTATCTTCTGGTCCATTGACTTTTAATAGCATAGTTGTAGCGTAGACAGCAATGAGATGCCTGAGTATCACACAGGGTTCTGCAGCACTTCCACTGTCACCAGCAGACAACTGAACGCTGGTGCTGCTGATGGAGTTTCTTGGGATGGTCCAGGACACAGACAGGCTTACTACTGCATCACAAAAAAAAAAAAAAAAGAACTGAAATTGGAGATGGAAAAACCCTATCAGATCACTGGATGCTTCAGTGCCCTCTGCAATTTACTTCTTCAGTGCTTTCAGCCACCAAAGCTCAGCCATCCCAAATAACAGCTCCTATCCATTCCCTTGAGAGGTCATTCCACTGCCTCCAAATTTCTAGGCAGTCCTTCAAGCATGCTCAGCCCAAGTTCAAAACCAAGAAGCACCATTCTCTGCCTTCTTATGAGCTGGACTCAATGATCCTTATGGGTCCCTTCCAACTCATATTCTCTGTCTATGGCCAGTGTTCCATCCCTGGAGGTGTTCAAGGCTGGATATGGTTCTGAGTACCCGGATCTAACCACAAATGTCCCTGTTCATTGCAGAGGAGTTAGGCTAGGTGACCTTTAAAGGTTCCCTTCAATCCAAATGATTCTATATAATTCTCTGTATTCCTCATCACAGCTCCCAAATATTTTTCTTGCCAATCCTACCATTCTCATCCCAGTTACCTGCCCCTTGACCAGAGTTAAGCTCTTCCAGGGTTTAAGGACAGTGCCCTTAGTTATGCTAAATAAGGCATAAATGACCAAAGATTTTACAATCAGTTAAAAGAAAGAAGAAGGAATGAACTCATCTGGGGCATCCTCCCAAAGGACTATTTATCACCATTAACAGTAAGTAAATCTCTTTCAAAAAAGAATTCAACAACTGCAATACAAACAAATTACAATTGAGCTATTAATTAAAAGTCCTTTGCCTCTTCCCACCAACACCTTCCTCCTTTTTAAAGCCGCACAAACGTGACACTAAGTTGTCTGCATGCTGGCTGCCTTCAGAGAAGCACTGGAGAGCACACAGCATCTTCACAGGCCTTGCATCCTCTCTCTTCATCAGATTGGTCACATTGGTTCAAAAATAAATATATTACAACTCACAGAATGGCTTAGGTTGGAAAGGACCTCAAATATCACTAGCCATGGGCCAGTTACCTCCCATCAGATCAGGATGCCCCAAATCCAACCTGCCCTTGAGCACTTTCAGGGATGGAGCATCCAAGACTTCTCTATGCCTTCTCTTCTAGATAAGCAGTCTATTCCACTGCTGTGTGCGGTGCCCATTCTTGAGAAAGAGTTTTTCAGGCTCTCTGCTGTCAATCCAGTATCTTTTATTACAGAAAAGTTACATGATGACCCCCAGTGCCTGTCTTCATCTTCCACATGGCCCTTAGGGGAGGCTGCTCTGGGCTGTGGATGAGATGGGTGTAAGCAGCCAGATGAAAAGTTGGCAAGACTCAGCTGTTCATATACAGAGTAGATGAAGCAGCAAACAAGAGTGCCCACAAGCAAGGGGTCATGGGAGAAGCAGCCTGTGGGAACGCAGCACGAAGGAGGTTCAAGGCTTCCCAGGTCACAGGAAAACTATCAAGCTGACATTTTTTCTAGCTGCTTTTAGCAGCTGCCTAAAATAAACATTTTGGTTTTGTAAAAGCAATTGAAATAGGTGCTAGCTGATAGCTGGTCAGTGCACTTTTTATTTCATTTATAAATAGGTTATTAATGCTTCTGGGAAAGAGAAAATGTTTTATTTCTATATTTAAATCAGTGCTGATCTGCTAATTTCTCCTGCAGCTTTCTGGTACATTTTCTCAGCACTGGCTCCCTGCTCTTGCACCAGGCCATCTTACAGCCATTAAGGTTGGAAAAGACCACTAAGATCATCTTAGTCTCATCAAGCCACTACATGATGCCCACTAACCACATTACTCAGTGCCACATCCATCCTTCCAGTGCAACATCCACATCTTCCAAACCCTCCACCAGAATAGCATAACCTGGAAATTGGAACATGAGCAGTAACTACTGTTGTAAGAGCCTTGAAGGAGAGGAGTCACAAGAGGGCATGGCTTTGTCACAACCCCTGGGTGGGCAGCACTGAGGCAAGGCTCATCAAGAAGCACACGGCCACAGAGCTGCAGCCAACCTTGTTATGGTTGGCAGGCTAAGCAGAGGGCAAGGCACCTACCAGCTGCAGAAGCTTCGTGCTGCATCACCTTGAAGCCACCAGATAATAAATGGCACAGCTTGCATTTCAACAGAGAACAATCAGGCATTTATAGAAAGAAGCCCCAGTGAAACCGCATGCCCTTTCAATCCACTTCCCAGGCAAATAAAACCGAGTAATATTGAACACAAGCAGTACATCAAGGAGCTTTTAAAGCAAACAGGAAAGGTACCAACAAGGAAAGACCCCGACCTCAAAAAAGGCCACGCAGTCACTGTGCCTGCATGTTTCTGAGCACCTAACCCTCAACGTCAAGCCTCTCCAAGGCACAGAACTACTTTTCTCATTCCTATACAGTTGCAAGCAAATAATCAGGGAACAACCTGTGCATGATTACAACCAGACTCGACCAAGGCAACGCAGGTCAGAATTAAGCCTCAACTGAAAGGTAGGTCATGTATTTGTGTATTACCCCAACATGCCTCAAAGCTGCAGCGATAATTGAACAATGAAAGAGGAAAGCAAAAAAAAAAAGCCAATAGAAACAATAAAACAATCCAGCAAAACCAAAAAGCCAGGCATCCAGTATATCTTTTCAGGAGCTGCTCCTCTTGAATCAGAACCCTGAAATTGTTCTGCAATCGACTCAGCGGACAGTTATCATCTGTTTATGGAAAAAAACGTTAATAACCCCCAATCATAATCAAATAGGCAACCACTTTACTTTAAGTACCTATTAACTAATGCTAAATTACAATGGAACAGCTCTGCAAGTGCTTCTGACATCCACATGCACATCAGCAGTGCCAGCACTTTGATCAGGGCTATTAAAACATACCAAATGAATTGATAGCAACGCCATTTCTAAAACATCATAGGAAGAGTGGGCAGCATTTATTTACCAGTCATTCTTCCCTCTCTCCCACCTCCCTTTTATTTCTTCTCCCTAATCAGAAAGGAGTTGCTGGTAGGCATTGCAACAGACGCTCACATCACCCATAAAGCCCTTCCCAATTAATTTAGTTTTCTTATCCTAAGCTGAATATCCACATGGACACCCTGATGCTTGAGATATTTCCGTCAGTAGGGCATCACCCAAGTGGTTATTTAGCCACCTATTTCCCCAGTGCCTGTTAAAACAACAGGATGCTGTGAAAACCATGCATCTCTAAGCCCTGCCACCCTTTCCTCTGGGTCAGCGGACCCAGAAACCTCAGCAGACAGACAAGAAACACCATGCAAGAGAGCTGTGCACACAAACACAGCGCTATCACACGCCTTATTTCTTCAGGAAATCAGATTAAAGCGCAGTGGATTTTCTGCTAGCTGCAAACAACTCTGAACCATCAGCTGGCACTGCCTCCACCCAAGGAAGAAACCTCATTTGGAAAACGTAAGTAGTTTTTAATCTCAGAGCCTGGAAAGCAGTTCACCTCAGCAAAACGACAAGTGCTCTTGTCTCTGGGTTTTCTCTAACATCTTTTTCTTCCGTCTCTTTTTTTTAATTTTAAAGTTGTGCAGCACAAGGAATACATCACACAAATATGCATGAGCACACGCTCTCTATCCCCAGGCACTTGCAAATGTAAGAGAAAATAGGCAAGAGGAGCATATATTTAGTCCATCAACCTAAGCATTTATATAGCCCCCATCACTGTGCCATCCAAACATTTTGTTAGTCCCAGGACTTTTCTGTGCCGTTATTATTGTTTTATGAAATTTCATGTTTGTTAGTCCCAGGACTTGCATGTGGCTTTTTTTTTTTATTATATTATGAAATTTCATTTCCTGTCATCTGCTGGGATTATATTTTGATGGGAAGACGCACAGCTTTACGAGGCTCCCAGTTATGAGGCTGACCCCAAATGGTGAGGTGTAAAACCTTCCTCCTCCAATGGGTGCTCAGAAAGATTGAGACACATCCCAGAGCTGGAGCAAGGGACAGCTGAGTGCAGAGCACCAGACTTTTTGCTCTGCCCCCGAAGTCTGTTGGGCCCCCCTAGCAGCTAACACTTGGTAGCCCACTGTGATCTCCATCATTCCACATACATCCCCCTCTTTCACCAGGAGATAAACCCTCTGTTTAACTCTAGAGAAAAGATGTGCTTAGAGAGACTCAGGAGGTACTTAGGGTAACGTGTCCAATATGAGTACACAATGTTCTGCATCCGTGACAAAAACAACAGAAAAAACTGCTCCTACAGGCTTGCCAAGCTGGGATTTCAACAAAAACAGCTCCTGATTCAGGGAGTGATGCACTTTCCTAAAAAGACTCAGGCTTTGCATTTTTGGGTTGGTTTTTTTCTTCCTCTCAATAAATGATAACAATTCAGTTGCCATACATGATGGTTACTGCCTAGGAATAAACAACAAGTGACCCAGCTAAAGGAGATTAGGAGAGGGTTGCAGGCTGTGCTATGTCCAGCACAAGGCATTGGAATAGGGAAGAACATGTACATGAGCCTTTAGGAGAAGAGCTCTGTGCCACTCAGTAAAGCGCTCTAATGGTCTGGACAAGAGCAGCACCCCATGAACTCAGCCTTCAGGAAGAAGGAAAAGGAGCCCATAAAGAGGACACCAGTAAAGGAGGCACCCAGCAAATGCAGGACAAGCATAGGCTTGAAGGTATTATTGCCAGATTTGGACCATCCAACAACAGCTTGGCTGAGACTCTAAAACAACCTAAGGAGACCAGGCTTATGGATCTACTGAGCAGATGGAGAGATTAGAAAATGCATTCTGGAAAGAGCAGAGGGGACCATGGCATTTCTTGGGGGTAAATAAGTCAATCAATCAGCTGCCAGGGCATAACCAGGATACTGCCGAGCATCTCAGCTAATGCAAGCAATTGGAAGAGCAGCTTTTGTGTATGAAGACACCTAGAACACCTGCAACTCATCGCAGAGATGTCTCTCAAAGTAATGTAATCTATAAAATCTGGGAATTCTGCATAGCTGTGGTTGGACAAATTATGGTCTAACGAGGAGGAAAGCAGGCTCTTCTGGTTACATGTTTTTCTTCTCCAAAACTGCACGTGAAAGGGCCATCACTGCACATCTCTGGTTTCTGTGAATGCAGGATATCCACTAACATGCTTGCCCAAGCACCTCTAACATGTGCACACATCTGTTCCAAAACTGGTTACTCACATAACATTCACTCCTCTTTGATTCTTCCATTAGGGTCAGAAGTTACTTTTCCTTTTTATATTTATATCTCTAAGCTTCATCAGTGGCAAATGCCCAAACACTTCAACAGTGTTCTGACAAATCCCACCAGAAGGCGCATAACATCATCCCAGTTTTACAGATGGGGAATTAAAGCAGAGGCAGAGGTTAAGACAGCTAATTGACTACGGACATTGAGTCAGTAGAAGAGCTGGGAATTGATCCCAAGAACCACGTCTTCCATTCCTCTACTCCACCCACCAGTCAGTACACCACCCTTCCAGATGGTTCCTATCATTAGACATATGGACTAAATATTGCTAAGTTGGTGTAGAAGATTTTTTATTTAATTAAGAGTCCTGTCTTCCATCTCCATAGGATGCATAAGGAAAACTCCAGCCAGAATCCCATCTGGATCCACTGAGGAAACATGTAAAGCAAACAAAGCTCTAGACAAGCAGAAGAAATACTCCCATCAACTGCCCTGCAAGGCAGACACCAGCAAGGCCAGGAGCAGGCTGTGACTCAGGAGCCTTGGCCCAAGCCCTGCGTGCCAAAGCCTGGCTTCAAAACAAGCGAATGCATGAGCCACCAACTGGGCTGGGAGCTCCTGTCACACGAAGGCATGAAGCTCTCACAGGGTACCACCAACACTCCCCAGCTGGAGACAACAGCAGAATCACAATAATCAGATGATACACTGTCATCTGCTCCATCAACACCACGACAAGCCAACACTGGTTCAGGTAGGAAAGAGACCAGTTCTGCACAGCAAACACTGGAAGCTTTCTCACAATCCAATCACTTCAAAAAGCTTTCAAGTTGCTACTCACAAAGCAGAGGAGAAAATTTTCCAACAGAGGCACACTTCCACATCACCAAAAAGCAGGTCAGCATTTGCTTTCCTGGCACGCACCTTACAAACTTGCAGCACATCATGGTCCCAACTCATAAACAGGCAGAGAATTGAAGCACCTGCTTTTCCAACAGAAACCAGAACTACTTCACATCCCAGCAGAGGATATTGTTCTCTTCAGATAACAATATCTCTTGGATAATGTTCTCTTCAGAAGGCTTTGCATCAGTACTGACAACATATGAACAAATCCACAACACCTTTCCACGTGCTCTATAAGGACCTGGCAATCCTGGAAGGTGCCTCCTGCCAGAGGAAGGAGGCTGCACCTACCTTTCATCCCAAACTTGGACCGTCGGCCGTACTTGTTGATCATAATAAAGAGGACCACCAAGAGGACACAAGCAAAAGCTGCTAGTCCAACCGCTATGGAAACCTGAAAGAAAAAACAGAGTCAAGGCAGTGGAATTTGAGAGTTTAGATTGAAAATAAAGGCATTTCCCTTGCCAAATTATCCTTCCACTAGTTTCACACCTCCTGCTGCAGAACCATTGATATCAGCTATGGAGGAAAATACAAGCAAAACCAGACTTCTGGTACAGACTGGAAGTATCACGGGTTGTTCCCAGTGTTGGAGCTTTGGGATCTCCTTGTCAGCAGTGTTGGCCTGGCACCAGCTCTTCCAGGGCTCTCAAACCAGGTATCAGCTGGCAAGGAGGAGCCCTGCTCCAATGCATACATCACAAGCCTCCATTTGCAATATCACTACTGTGCTTTGATGTCACAACACTAAAGCTCTACTAACCTGAGCTGGGAATATGTAGGAGCAGCACAATATCCTTTAGAAAGAGCAACTCTCTCCATTCAACCATCTCTCAGGACAAAGAATAGGGATAAGAACGTAAGAGCAGAAAGAAGACAGAAGGAACCAGGTAGAATCCCTCTTTCCCAAAACATTTTGTTTTCATAATGCCTCCAGCAGTTCCCTATCTATTCTAATTTTAAGTGGTAAATATTTATACCAGAGAAGCATCCAAAGTCCTTCACTGGAACTGTGGCACCAACGTGTCAGTCCACAAGCAGAGGAGAGAAAACCTCCCTGTGCTAAAGGCTTTATACCAGCCCAGCCTTATTTTAACATTTTTGAATATTTATTACTACAGGTCTTTGCTCGAGATACTTCCACTACATTGATGTGAACAGCAATTTCCTTGGCATTTGACCAATTGCTCTCCTGTAGTGGGTCATGTTGCATTTAAACCTCACTTGATTTTTACAAAACTGTATGGTATAAATAGAAAATACATCATTAACCAAAAACAATTATTTTCTTTCGCAACATTCCCCCTGTGCTTGACATATCAGCTACAATATTTAGTTTCTTTTTTTATGTTATTTTACCACACGCTATTTTCACCCCCCAGCTTTTTTTCCTATGCTTTGCATTTAATAATCACTGCACATTATTACCCTTTTCTCACTGTTCAAAGCTTTCACTTCAGCTATACAAGAGTTTCAGTTGGATGGGAGCTAAAACCAAGGGGAATTGTGTTTTCTTCATTCTGTTAATACTTAGCAGGTTTCCAGATCTTAAATTTTTTTCACAGAATTAGAGCACTTTGTATAACATGCTACTTTTTCCCAATGCTTGTACACATTTTTATTTTTCCCCTTGCCTGAATTCTGCAAAATAAAGACAATGGTGAGATCTGATAAGCCACGGGCTTTCTTTCATTTTTCATTTTTGGCATGCCCTGCAGGGTAGAAGAGAGGGCAAACTGGCATTGACAAAATTGAACCAAGCTAAATCTGAGTCTCTAACAGGGCTGAACTTAACAGTTCAATAATAGCATGAAACACAATCGACTGTTTGTTTGTTCTCTGGGTGCTACTTTTTCAGAGTGAGAATTTCTGACCTGCCAGCAACAACTTCACAGGATGTCTTATTTTCAAAGAGCTCCCCGGTTGCATACAGCAGACCCAAGAGGCTCACACAGTTCACATCAGTACTTTGCTTCCCCAGCACAAACCATAAAACCCTTCTTATTTTGTTGGCTGACTTGAACCACAAAGGAAGAGATTTTTTCCTTGCAAGCATCTCAAAACAGCGCTGGACTGTAAACACTGAGCCATTAATAAGAAATACATGCAGAACAGTTGTGCTGAGAAGAGGACAGGACTCACCCCAAACGTGTCCTCCTCTGGTTTGTGGGTCACAGTGATTGGTGGGGTGGGACTCACTTCATAGTCACCAACTGAAACCAAAACAATGAAGAAGATTCATTGTGGCTCTGATGATGTTCCTAAAGCACCAGCATGCCCTCAGTGCACGTCTGACCCAAGGAGAACCAGTTCATCCCTAACCAAGGCTGCACAGTTTTATTTCAGACAGCACTAAAATCAAAGAGTGATGTGCACAGCCATAGAGAAAACGCAGACCAAGACAATGCTAATGCTATTTCAACTTTGCAACTGAGAAACATTCAAGTCCCTGCTCTGCCAGGGTGAGTGAGCTCCACCCCCAGCCATCCAATAGAAACTTCAGATAAGTAGGGATAAGGTATGAGATTAATTTCAGCATAATTTATCCAAAGAAGCAGTTATTTGGATGGGCTTTGGAGAGTGGGGAAATACAGTATGGTCTGTTGAGGAAACACCATGAAAGTTCAGTCCAATTCTCATCCCACTCCATAACACACAGCACGTTGTACATGGATGATTACACACCAGATCCTTTTTTAGGATCGCACTTAAGGGAAGTATCTCCAGGGCTTTGGAGAAATCCCAGAACTGATCAACACCTCCCCACCCATCTTGGTCGTGCATTGGGAAGCCAGAGACAACTCCCACAGTATGCAAAGGAGACACTTACTTGAGACAAAGTTGTCCGTACTCTCTGTGGAAAGGACAAAGAGAGAAGCAACACAATTAGCAACACAGCAAAGGCACAGTCATCTCATTCCCAGCCCACCTCAGGGACACTCTACCACCTCAAGAGCCCAAGAAACAAAAACATTTAATATTTTATCCTTTTGGGCATCTCTAACTGGTGATGTCCTGGATACACGTGGCCAGCAGGACACGCCAGAGGTCAGGACTGAGTGCACAGGAGCCTTGATCTGAAGTGAAATTGAAAGGATGCAACTGCAAAATTGAAATGGAAATTACGGACCTTTTGACTAGCTGTTAAATGATTGCTTTTAGCAAATGATCAAAGCTCAGCAGACACAGGTGTTCAGTAGGATGGAGGCAGAGAGGCAGGTTTTGCCTTGGCTGGTAGCCTTCACCCAGCATCAAAGGTCTACAGGGGCAGGGATCAGATCAAAAGGAGAACAGGCCAGAATGAGCCAGGGGCTCAGAAGAGGCCTCTTGAGTTCCCTCAAAAGCCTATTAAGTCCACTCATGAATGCTAATAGTGTCAGCATTGGACCCGATGCCATGGCTGACCTAGAGCTGCTTCCTCCCCAAGAGAGCTGCATGGCAGCCACTCGACTGCTCTGGTCTATTCAGCAAGGCCCCTTCAGCTTTGAAGACTTCCAAGGGCTCTAACAATGAGGTTTAAGGCTCTCCATGACATTCAGTTTACATAGCATAAGAACAGTGTCAGCTTTCAATTCACTCGCCCATGTAAGAAACTGAGCCTGATGTTAACTGGAGTTTACACAGCTTTGTTGGCAGAGGGCTCCTGGAAGGACACAGAAATGCTCACACTGAATTTCGGAGGAGGTTTGGAAGGGAAGTGTAAAACAATTCCCAAGTGACAAACAAGGCCTTCCAGACAAGGAGAAAAAGACTCTGAAAAAATATTTTTGTTTCAAGTTAAGCAGAACCAATTTCCCTTGACTTTCTCCAGCAAGAGGGGGAAAAAAAAAAAAAAAAAAAAGGAAAAAAATACTTTCTGTGGACAGTTTTACTTCTTTATCTATTAATACAGACTCTAGTCATAAAAATGTTATCTGTTTTTGCATTTTTCTTTCCTGAAGTAAACCGACACCCATCAGAGGTTTTTCCCACTAAACATTTCTATTTTTTGAAGGGTAAAACAAAACCAAGAAATTTTATTCAATTTGATGTCTGGGAGAAGTTTCCAAAGAACTAATGATCATCCAGGGGGAATTTGATAGACCAACTTAGCAGATTAGTTAAAAGGAAATAGGAATAGCCTATGGCAGAGGTGTCAGTGACAAAATGCAATGACATCTTCACTGGGAGATGAGAAATTTGTCCTGGGAGCCATGCTCCAGGCCCCTAGAGCCACGACATGGCACAAAGTTATGGCATGCATCTCCCAGCTCCTACACAGTTTCTAGTAGCAATTTCTCCTCCAGGCTAGGCAACACAATCTGGCATCACACTAATGAGTGGTTACACACCACAGGTTCCTAAAAAAACCCACGGTCACAAGGTCCTTTACCATGCCAAAAGAAATTCTTCCAGGCTAAGGCTTGTATTAAGACTAATAATCCCATCATAGGTAGTTACAGCAATACCTGCGCACGAGCGAATAGCTATAGGCAATGAGCTTCCCAAACAAACCACCATGGGGAAGTTTCAATTTGTCACATTTTCCTGGAGGAGTCTACCTTCAAATGGGAAATTATAGACATCAGCTGCATTGAGTGTTAATGTCAGCTCTGGCAGTGGACAGAGCAACGAACTTGAGGGAAAATAAATTACAGTTTGGATTGTGCTGACAGGGTCTGCAAGGGTGAGGAACAGCTTGGGACTTTAGATCAAAAGAAATAAGAGAAATGGGTCATTTCTTGCTGGAAGTTGGCTCAGGGTATGTAAGCACTCACATCAATAACACACACAAGGCATTGGTGAAGATGCACAGACAAGGGCAACATTCTACATATATTTCACACAAACAGGTTCTCCCAGAGCCTCTGACAGAAGAGGTGCTTCAAACACTGGTGTACCTTCCCACATCATAGCATGGTTTAGATACACTTCCAAAATCAGCTCTCCAGAAGAGCAGACCTGCCCATTTTTCTGGAGATCCAGCACCTACTTAGAGGTGTCCTTATTTCACATATGGGGAAATGGGGTCACAAGGGTGGCACCTGACAGAGCTGATGCTGAGAACCTGTGCCTCACCTCACCCACCCACATTTTGTAAGCTGCTCTTTCCCCCGCCCCCGACAGCAGGAAGCGTAAATAGGTAGGATACCCAAACAGCATCATCCTTGAGGCCTGAATATAAATTTTCCATTCCCATCCATATCAGCTCATTTGTTCAATTGTCAGATCTTCAAGGCAGAGATTTGGGTTTGCATTTACAATATTTGACCTGCGGGAAAAGTCTGTGTACATATATGGTGTGATATAAATAATAAGTGAGAGTACTGTTGGTATTTTTCTATATTTAGCAAATGCCCTATTTTGCTGGATTTTCTTGGGCTGCAGGGGCCAATTTAGAGCTGCCACTTTCTCACGGCATCATTCCTGAAGGCAGCAGCATGCACAGACCTTAACTCCATCATGGTCAGTGTGATGCTGCAATACTAGAGAGAAGACCACAGCCATCAACACTGCTGTATAGTAGAAAGATCACCACCAAAGGTCTCTGCTGTACTCTCCAGAGCTGGATCTTCATGTCTTCAAACTTCTCTTTTTTTTTTTTTTTTTTTTTTTTTAGCAGTTAAGCCATAAATCACTAGAGAGTGCAGCAGGGAATTCCAAACAATCAGTAAAGAAATCCTAGCAAATTGATGCAAAGCAACTAATTGAGCTGTCGCCTTTTTTTTTTTGTAGACCTGTCATCCTGGAATTGCACATGTCATATTTAGAAAGAAAACAATCCTGACATTGCTTCATCCAGTTGCAATCATTTCTCAACTGCAAGTTGGAAGAAAAAAATAAAAGAAGGAACAAAAGGCAGAGCCTGCCTCACTTTAAGAGGATTTCCTTTATTTAGCTTATAAGTAACAACTCCACAGAATAATACCATCTGTGTATTGCAGGATATATTGCAAACACAAACATCTAAACCATTTAGTCTCTCTCCTCTCAGTGCAATTTAGACTGACTTCCACCAAAGTTCAAGATCAAATTCTTCCTCTTGATATGAACAAGAAAAGGGGGATTTCCTGCTGTTAAACTGCTTTGCGCATTTCCTTTTACACTGATTCACATCAGGCATCACTGATATGTGGCTGATGAGAACCAGCAGTCCCAACACAACATTACATCCACAGGTGAACCACGTACTTGGGGGTCACAATCTTGCAGGGCTACTTAAAACTTCACATCACTAGATTTATCATGATGCCTCTCTCATTGCTCTCACGTTCCAGTCAGACACCACCACAGATGACTACAATCCATAAGTCATAGAATGGCTTGGGATGGAAAGGACCTCAAAGATCATCTGATCCAATGGGGTCTGATTTCTCTTCATCACCTTCTGTAATTTCTATGCTGTGTTGATCACTGAATTAGACAGTTGTGACCACAAGTGTCCTTCGGTGTCCCCTTTTCCAACCCTCTTCTTGAAGGCCAACTTAGAATGAGTTGACAGCACCTCCTCAAGCTGCCAGGATTACTGGTACTATCATATTAAAACCATCAGACAATCCTAACGAGATAAACTGAACATCCTACCTGGAAAGGGCTTCTCAAGGAAGTGTCCTTTGATGGTCTGGTTGGCTGAACCCAGCTGGTTGGTGGCCACGATCGTGTAGTTGCCGTTGTTGTAGTGAGTGGGTTTGTTGAAGAGAAGGCAACCCTCAGACACTTCCCCTTGTTGGTAGAACTCCATGTGGATAATCTCTGTCTCCCGGAGGACCTGACCGTTGTGCAGCCAGTGAAGGGTAGGAGCTGGATTCCCATGCACTGCAAAGGCAATGCAGTGCTCCAGGTGCAACACCGGCTCCTCCAGAGTTAGGATGCGAGGGGGATCTAGCAGAGAGAAACACAGCAGGCTCACAGCAACCCAATAGCTGAATCATGCCTTGTGCATTAGGGAAATTAAGGTTATTGAAAGCGCAGCCTCCAAAATCCCTTGCTCCTTTTATTGTTCCCATGGATGCCTGCAAAAAAAGGAGCACTGAAGTCATGAGAACCACTCCATACTCCCCAGAAGGAGGACCTGAACCATAATACTGGGCTTGTAAAGGGGGTTATGTATTAACCCCAAGGTTGGTTCCTTCACCAGCCAAGAAATTAAGACAGAAGTTACTCAGTCTGCACAAGATGGCTGTGATCTTCTCCTCCAGAGATCACAGGGAGGCAGTCGGCTCCCATAGAGGATACCAGGACATAGCACCATCACAGTACCCACATGTGAGGTACCCACGGGGGATCTCCAGTCACAAGTAGCAGTTTCAGATTTCATAAGTTGAGGGAGAGAGTATCCTCCTGTGGCTGCAGATCCATGGGAATTCTGACTGCTTGAACATCCCAAAGGAGCTCCCACTCATTGAGCACCCTCCAGGGGTGTTTTAATTTAAGGGAATAGATTAGGACAGAGAAAGGAAAAGCAGGGACACAACCAGCAGTTTCTTGTGTGTGTATCTTCATCCTTTTGGGAAACCCCCCAGCAATTCAGATGCTCTGCTGCCACTGCTTCTGAAACCCCAAACACAACATCTACATATGAAGTCTTAAACCCTAAGGCTGGCAACATGTGGACCCAAAGAACAATTCTGTGCAAATACAAAGGACACAAAGAGACAGAGAGCTTCTCTGAGGTTCCCATTTTCCTGAGAGAATCCAGCTGCAAAGACAATCCACAAGGAAAAATAATAAAAATTTTGGTTAAAAAAAAAAAAAAAAAAAAAAATAAAAGACACTGACCTCATTTTATGTAAAAAAAAAAAAAAAAAAAAAATGTGGTACTCAGCCACCCTGAACCACATAGCTGTGTCCCAGCCACCTCGTTTCACTCACAAGTCTAGATCTACATGTGGCTTATTCACATCTTCTTGGCAAGGATGCTTCAAATCAGGCAGCCACCTACACAGAGAAACCCAGATTTTTACTCTCTTTTGGTGTGAAATCACAGCCCGAGTGATGGGTCTGGGCAATGAGAGCAGGGGTAGCAGAAACTGTCAGCAGCTTAGAGGATTACACGGGTGAAAACAGGCATTGGCTCCGTGCTTTTTAAGGTGTGGAGGAAAAACATGCTAAAACACAGTGCAAAAAAAAAAAAAAAAACAACACACCCACCTGCTGACTGATCATCTCTGAGCTGATGTGAACTTTAAATACCTCCATTCTTCAGTCCATCAATAGTATTTACTGGGAGGAAGATGAAAGTAGAAAGCATCTGCTCTCCTCTTTCCAATCCCCTGTGACTACCTTGTCTTTATAAGACCCCGTGGCTCCTATGCTAGGCTTGCAGCACATGTGGGCTCATCAAGACTAGCCAGAATCACACATGGTCCCTACTGTGCCTGGAACGGTGCTGGGAGGTCAGATTTCTAAACTACAAATTACAAATGCTACAGACACAGCAACATATAGTAAATCTCAACTGCTCGAGAGTGCAAAGCTCTGTAAACTTCCCCTTAAGGTCAGGTTTGTGTTGAGATATATTGGAAAGCACACAAAAAGTCAAGCTCCAAGTAGTTAAAAGTGAATGGTTGAAATGCAACACGTGTGTGCCCACATGGTGTGTGTGCTGTTTAACTTTTGTAGGAGCACATCTGGAGGGAAGCACCCTAAAATCAGAGGCAAAGTTCACACTGGCTTTAGCAAGGGTGACATTTAACCTCTCTCATGATACCAGGGTGAGCAACTCTTTGTGAACGAAGGCAGTTTAGTCCTTCTGTGACTTTCCCCTCACTCTGTTGTACCTTCCAAGAGATGAGCAGAGAGACATCCACCACTAGTGCATTCCTGGGGCTCGTCTGCTCTACTGCTCAACTCTGCAAGAAATTCTGCTCAGTACTGACCTTAAGAGTGCTGAACAAGGACCCACCGCTGTGCTCAGCTCTTAATTCGCATCCAAAAAAATATCAGTGCATCACAGGCAGCAATCTGCAATGCATCCATACAAGTCACTGCCCTCCCTCCAGTCTCTGCACCACCAAAGTCTCCCCACTGCTACTTACAGTAGACAGTGAGCAGAACGCTGGCATTGCTCATCCCCACCACATTCTCAGCAATACAGGTAAGCAGGAACCCATTGTCCTCACTGGTGACGTTCACCAAGGTCAGGTTGATGGCATGAACATTGGTCCAGTTGAGGTTGGTCTGTACATCACAGAGAAATACAGACAGAAATCAGCATCCACTGGCTTCTCTCCTTCCTGCTACTGCCCCCAGAAGAGTATCACAGTTTCTGCGTAAGAGGCAAGAAAGGCTTTAAAATTCAAGGACAAGTAGGACCAGGGGAGGGTATCTTATGTCCCGTCATTGGAGACATTCAAGATCAGGCTGGACGGGGCTCTGAGCACCTGATCAGCTGTAGGTGTCCCTGTTCAGTGCAGGGGAGTTGGACCAGATGGCCATTAAGACTCCCTTCCAAGTCAAACAAATCTATGATTCTATGAGGAGCTATTGGGATGTGGAGAGCTGCAAGTGTTGTGGTATTGGTAAACATAGCTTGTCTCTAGACAAGCTTGCTTAGCTGCCTGTTTCAGCTACAGCTATTGCAGACACGTCTGTAAACAGGTAGTTTCATTAGAGGAGACATGAGTTAAGATTCAATTAGGGAGCACTGAGATATGAAGCTATCTCATCTTCACTTTCCTGTCACACAGAGGAAAGTCTTTGCTGCCTGCAACGTCCTTCAGGGTTCTCATACGGATAAGATACCTCTATTTTCCTTACAGTCATTTCACATTTCGCACTGCACTCCACAATACCTACAGATCCCCCCATTCATAGATGTGGGGAACCCAAGGTCCCCCCCATGACAGCACCCAGCAGCACTGCACCTCCTGGGCCCTACCTGGTGTGTGTTGATGGAATGCAGATCTGCCACCGTCCAGTCAACGTCAGGCAGTGGTGATCCTGAGCCATTGCAGGTGATGACAGCATTCTCCCCTTCCCTCACCGTCAGGTTCACATGGCTCACACTGATCTCAGGGAGGTCTGGGAGGGCAGACATAGAAATTCTTAGGTGCAGGGCAGCACTGGCCACAGGACACATGTGGATACAAATCCCACCAAGCTGTTTGTCAAATCAGCCTCCAGCACTCTGCAGTACGTAGCAGGAAGCAATGGCACGGTACTGTCCCACCAAGGAAAAGAGGGAGCATGGAGATGTGTTCCACATCCAGTAACGTGGATGCTGGAGATATGCCAGCTGACAAGATCCTCCAGAAGTTGTGTTCAGTTCTGGCTGCTCTTCCCCTCACACAACATCTTCCCAGTTTCTTTTAGCCCCACAGATGCTGCTTTTAAGAGCAGTCACCAGTGACAAGAAAGCTGATGCACTGAGAGAGGATCCAAAGTGTCCACACCTGTAGGCATACGGCAGAGAGTGCCCAGCACTCTGAGAAAGAACATTATCCCTCTAATTTGTAACAATCAATAGCAGATGACCAAGAATGCATCCTCATATCAACCACCACTCTCCTAACAAAAGGTGCCCTTGTTCTGCCTTGGTGGTAACAGAACAATTCATTGATTTACGGCAGTCCTGATTCACATACCTTCCTTTCTTGGTGCTGCAGGCACCAAAAATCCTTGCAACATGAAACAAGGCCGTCTGGCTGCAATTAGAAGGGCAAAGAACATTCTGGGCTCTTCTGGGTAGGGCAGAACAGCGGTCCCCTTCCATCACAGAAGGGCAGCTTCCATCACACAGACCCAAAGCCAGGACATCTGTGCTCCCAAATCATCACCCTGATGCCCATCTAACACCACCACTGACGGAGTCATCTCTCCTCCCACCCCCGATTCCTACAGATCTTTTTCCCCTCAAATCCTTACAGATTATTATTCCCCTATTTGTGGAGAAAGTTACAGTGCTCTTTCAGATCTTTTTAGTTCATCCACACGCAGGCAGAGTCCGGCCAATTTCCAGGGATTAATAAAGGGACATCGTGAACTCAGAAGCAAAAAATTCATGCAAATGAAAACGCGTGCTGTCTGTGTTCTACTGCTACAAGAAATGAACTCAAATTCCTGGAACAGAGGTCAATTATCAAAGAAAGAAAACCTCCGTTTTTCTTTCTTTTTTCATCCTCTGCGTTTGACAGCTGCTCGTGTACAGACACTTTAATTGTTCTGCTAAAGGTACACGTCCTTCCCTTTATACTACAAGAAATGCTTTCCAGTAATGGCAACAACAGAGCAAAAACTGATACCAGACAGGCAGCTGACATGAGAACAAGGTGAAAGAAAAAGGGTAAGTATTGAACGTGCCTCATCGTGCTCCTGGGGACACTGGACTCTACTAAACACAAGCATAAAGCAGAGCGAGATACAGTCACTCCAACCTCTTGCTGACAGAGGCAAGCTTTCAATTGAGAAGTTAAAGCAAAGAAAACGGATAGAGACGTATTTCCTAAGGGTATTTTCTCTTATCAATATACCACTTCTAGAATTTGGTAGACAGACGAAGAGCTATATGAAGCTTCTCAGGCTATCACATGGATCGATCAAAGATTTAGGACAAGAGCCTTCAGTTGTGCAAGGTGAGGTTCAGGTCAGATATCAGGGAAAATTTCTTCTCAGAAAGAATGATGCATTGGCACAGGCTGCCCAGAGAGGTGGTGGAGTCACCATACCTGAAGATGTTCAAGAAAAGATGCAGCACTGAGGGATGTGATCAGGAGGCATGGTGGGGACAGGCTGACAGTTGGACTAAGTGATCTTAGAGGTCTTTTCCAACTTGATTGATTCTAAGGTTTATGATTCAAGCAATAGCACTACAACAAAGAAAGCCTCCCAAACCCCACAGCACCTTCGAGCACACCAAAACAGCGGCCCAACATTTACCCAGATTCTATTTTTAATACACAAGACACCCTAATTATCTTCAATCATGTTATCCCTGACCACACGGCGAGGTAGTGCAGCATTAGGTTCCCTACAAATGGGTTGGCTGGTTGTACCAGATGGAGCAAGACAGGCATCCTGCCAGCACCCTCCCAGGAGCCCTGAACGGGCTGCACCTTACCACACTGGGTGATGTTCATGTCCTGCAAAAGGATGATGGCCGTGTCCAAGTTCATACAGCGCAGTTCCTGGGATTGCAGGTTGGCCTCGCCCTTCTCCTGCCAGAGCTGGATCCAGCGGATGTCACAGCTACAGTTAAAAGGGTTCCTCTCTAATCTCCTATGGGCAGAGAGAAAGAAACGACAGTGGGGTTAGGGAAGGATAACCGGAGAGAAGCTCCTCCGCAGGATCATCTAGAACACATGGTTCGCATCTCTTCCTGCTCCAGAGAGGCAGGTTTTGTATATCCATATGTGTTTGTGAAGGAGTGTGTGTGTGAATAAGGTTTTACATCTTCCAGGTCCATGCTTGCATATACCTTTCACCATGAGGACTGCACATAGGAAAGCTTGGGATGGAAGGAACCCCAAAGCCCCAGTTCCATCTCCCTGCTGTGGGACTCGGGCTGCCCAGGGCTCCATCCAACCAGGCCTGGAGCACTTCCAGGGATTGGGAACATCTACAGCTCAGTCTCACAGTGATGCCATCCCAACAGCTCCAACAAATCAGATTTATCCCTTAGAAAGGAGCAAGCAGCGTCACACTACCCTAACACACCGACTCACTCCTAGCACCCCACACCTAGAGGGGTCCAAGAGCCTGCTGGTGAAAGCACACCTCCAACTCCACCACCAATGCACAGTGAAGCCAGCAGTGATTCTGCTGAGTACCTTATACAAACACAGCCTCCTGGTGCTCCAGGACATGAGCTAATGTGCAGGATATCATGCATTTTAATCAAATCAAACAGCACCATGCTGAGACCCCGCTGACCTGGCCGGGAGAAATGGAAAGAAGCACTGCCTTTAATGTACTTCGTTTAAGACACTGTTACACATTTTATATACAATGGATGTTTATTATTATTGATTTTCCAACCTATTAACCATTTCATTTACATTTTTAAAGCCCTACAGCTATCTACGCAATAAGCGCAGATCTCAGCAGGGAGGAAACCTCAGTGCTCAGCCAGCACAGGAGTTACCACCAACATGAGCTGGACTGATAGCATGAGCAAAACAGAGGAGAGAGCTTGAACAAACAGAATCAGTCCTTGTGAAACAGTGAAGCAGAAAACAAAGCAGTCCATACAGCAAAAGGTGAGCTTGATAACCCCAAAGCAGAAGGGCATCTCCAAAGGTCAAACTGCTGCTTCTTGCAGCATCCAGCTCCCTGCCTCACACAGGGGGAAGCTGCTTTTCTGCTCCATTCCACACATCACTGCAAAATTCATGCTTCCTTTTACAAATTAATTCCACCGACTAACAGGATTTGGAAACAAGTTCCAAACATGCAGCTGCCATTGGTCCATAACGGTGCTGTGAAAGCAGGAGAAGGCAGCTCCTGGTAGCACTCAGGGTTATTAAACCTGAACCCTAATGATGGCATATTGTTCTACAGGGAGATACAAACTGACACCTGCATAACAAACTCCAAAAGTGGAGTTAAGCTCCACTCAGTGGGTTTTCATTATTGTGTTCCCCCCCATTCACAAGCACCCAAACCTTTGTTAAGACAGCTACAAGGCTCTGACAAGAGACCTGAAGGCGAAAACAATGAATTTAACAGGCCAGAGCAGATTAGCTCAGTGATTTGGTGGCATTCCATAAGGCATTCTCTGCTCAGGCTTCACAATCCTTTCATCGTGGCCACAGATCCAGAATCCAGGTTCTCCTGGAGACCCGACATCACTGCCACCAGCAGGGCTGGGTGCAGGACACAATAGTAGTGCTGTACCTTAGGAGCAATGTGGGCTAAGAGGCACTGCAAGAAGGGGAAATTCTGCTCCTTTGCAAATATCCTCACGAAACAAGGCTGCTGGGCAGAGCTGCTGTCGCAGCACTTGCAAGGAGTGCTGTAAGTAATAGAAGGCAGCCTTCCCAGCCCATTGCTAATTCATGATGGGTCATGAATAATACAGGAGCAGCGTGCGTCAGGGCAGAACTTAACCACGACCTGCCCCAACATCAGTGATGTAACACACCCTAACCGAGACCCCCACAGGGGCTTTTGCACAAATTAACTCCCATCACTGGCCAGACACGCTGAGCACCACCGGCAGCTGGCACGGCACTGCAATGTGAACACACTGTGGGTTTCCGGATGTGTACATAGATCAGTTTTCTTCTTACACGACTGTAAAAGCACACTTGGCACATGGGAGATGCTTCTCCTCTTTGCTTGGAGCCTTCCATGCCACAATGAGGTTTGCAGAGATTTCAATGCCTATTTCCACTCAAAATCTGCTCAAAAAAAAAAAAAAAAAAAAAAAAAACCCCAAAACAAACCCTCATCTCTCTTTTCAGATCTCATCATTGTCCTAGAACTGTGGCTAACATATATCACTAGGCACTAGATGCATCTTGAGGAGCAAAACCCCACTGGCTGGTAGGAAGCCAGCACCCTGGAGATACATCTCTGTAAAGCATGGTGCAGCAGCCGAGAGACCTCCTCTACTACATGGTCTGATTTTTGGGTGGTTCTGCATGGAACCAGGAATTGGACTCTGTGATTCTTATGGGTACCTTCCAACAAGGGATATTCTCTAATTTTATGTGCTTACTGGATGTATCAGCATCTCAGAGACATCCAAAGCAAGAGACTCCTGTCCACGTGCATTCAGCACAGCCCACTGCTGAGAGGATAAGGATATTTCTATCACGTAGCCTTAGCCTGGAAACGCTGCCAAAGCATCTCTTGGTTACAGGCACTCAGGAGCTTTGCACACCCCCACATCTTCCTGATGGTCTCGTTAACATAGAAAATGCCTGTGAGAAGCAGTGAGCATCATGGCTACAGGCACATTGGTCTCCATACAGGAGCAGAGCTGCTTTCTGCACCAGAGGAACTGGCCTGAAAAGGGATAAAACCCATAATGAGTGCCAGCATCAGCCAGCAGGCAAAGCATCTGGGCAAGATCTGAGCACACAGGGCACCAGCACTGTGCTCAAGTTTGGGACAGAAGGAAATGCGGACAATCATGCCCAGCACCAGTATTCCAAGTAGAAGGACTTCATACCCAAAGCAGAGTGATTTTTTTTTTACCAAGACACACACCTTATCCCAGGTCTCATCAGCTAAACCAAAGCTGTCTGCAGCTACAGGCTCTCAGAGGGCAGCAGCTCAGATTGTTGCCACACTTCTGCTGCCTGTTTTCATTCACATAAAGCTGCTCTTGAGCTTCGGTATGCCTGCAATTAAAACACTCTCATCCTTCTAGACACAGCCCGTTTCCTTAAGCTCAAGAACCAAAATGTGCCCGGCGGGCAGAAAACAAAACCTATTTTCATTTCCCATTTCTGTTTCCCAGCACTAGTGCTTCTCTTGGGGGTGCAGGTGTTGTTTTCACCTCCTTCCAGAAAGGGATGGGACCCAAAGGGAAGAGCTCTGATAGGGAGCAACACACGGTGTCCAACATCCACATTGGTTAACGCATGGAGCAGGCAAGTACCATCATCTTGCTACAGCTGCATTAGTGCAACTGTTGGTGGCAGTAAGTTTTTAAGCTAAGGGCACAGACATTAAGCCAGGCTTAGCACACCAGAGAGCTTGCCATGCCCCATTCCCAAAGCATCTTGTGTAGCATTGTAAAAATGTACTGCAGGCTAAGCTGGCAGGGACTACTTGTATTAGAAATGCTGACAGTCCAGGCAGAGAAACAAGATGTTCAGGACTACAGCATTTTATCCAACCAAGGAAGTAATTGGATCCAGAGTCTTAGGCCTTTCCGGGAAGGAATTTCTTGAAATGTCAGCCCTAAGCTCTCTGAGGACGTGACAAAGGAAGCCAAGGACATGACAGAGGAAACCAGCTGTGACTTCTGGATAAGAAAGGCTCTAAGTCCAATGTTTATGAGCTGTTGCAAGTGTCAGATGCTTCCTTGTGCACGCTCAGCTTGCTTCAGGCTTTGGAGAGCTGTGCACACATTAGCTCCAGCCCTGTCGGTCAAGGTCAGCCTCTGCCGTGGGAATTTGGGCTGGAGTTACAGGAAACCATTCCAAGTCTTGTTCTGGCCAGAAGGAGAAAGAGATAATACTCTTTGGAAGCATGCCTCATTTTTGCCATCCTTTCTTCAGTGAGTCATCACTGGAAAAGCTCCACTCTGTTCAACGCTTCTGCTTTAAAGTAATATTCCTAGCTTGAGACGGTTTGAATGCAGACTGGCAGCTCTTTCAAGCCCCAGGTTCCCATTCACCTGCCTGCTCTCACAGCACGGTGTGATTTTCATATTAGCATTCGGCTCATCTCAGTGCTCACCATGGCTTTGTCAGGTTTTATGTTCCCATATGGAGATCTCCATCACACACAGTAGCAGTTCCTCCATCCCAACACTTTTCCAGAGACAATCCTCCCATCTTCTCCAGCCTTGGGCTTCTGCTTCTGCACAGGCCCCAGCTCCTTGCCACCTCCTTCCTCTCCAGAGGGGTTTTTGGCTTCACGTAAATCCTTCATGTAACTCCCTTTCTGGTTTTCACCAGTGCTTCACGCTCACTTTATGTAGGCCATATATTCCATCTCCCTTCCAAATTCTGGGAGCCTGCTTGGTGCTCAGCATGCCAAAAAACTGTCTTCTACTCACCCATCCTCTGCATTTCTAAAAAAATTACAAATAAAAATTCCACTTTTGCACATCCTTTCCTAATTTCTCTGCAGCCTGGAGACTTACTTTTCTTTAAAAGCCCCAGTGCTCAGAACCACGACCACTCCACAAGAGAAATATTTCTTTACCTTAGTTTCCAACTTCTTTATGTGAATGATTATTGAGTCCATAGTTTAGGCTACATTCCCACGTGATCTTTTCTCTCAAACACATCGAAGTTCAGCAGTTTCCTGGCCACGGGAAGGACACAAGCACATCAACACTGGCTTCCCAGTGGATATCATCTGAAACATTCCTCCTCTTTCATGCTTTGGGAAGCAGTAGCATCATGTTATTTGGGTGCATCCTACCCGTGCTGACATGGAAGAGGTTCCATAGTGATGAGAAACCCAGAGGGGACACATGACAAGAAATAGCAGTGACAAAGCACTTCTCCAGAAGAAAATAAACTTGACCAGGCTCTCATTCCAGCTCCCAGACAGGGTTCTTGTTGATCACTCAAGCCCATGCCACAGGGTGATGCCAAGAAGCCTTTCAGAGCACAGTGGCAGAGATGACCAGCCAAGCTGGGCATTGCCAAGAAACTCCAATGAAAATGCTGACAACACAATTCATAACAGAACGGCTGTCCATCTCCCATCTCTTTCCTAATACCCAGCCCCATGATTTCCCATGTGCCTACCCACATTACTTCTTTCATTAATCAGGGCTCGTTATCTCTGAGTGCAGCTCTGAGCACATTTCCAACAGGAGCCAAACCATTCACTTTATTTTCCTTTGCCAGGCTGCAGAGCCCTGGCCTCGAGTGACTCTGCTGACACAGACTGCAGCCACCTCCAGCACACCAGCTTCCCTGCCAGCATCCGCTGTTCACTATGAATGTATTCAGCATCTGATGGGACATGCACCATTCAGTGCCCAAAAAGCAGCATCTCAATTCCCTCTTTGTCTGGCATTGGTCTTTTGAGCCCGATTTGTTCTAGCAGACCTGGGGCACTCCCAAAGAAAAAAAAAAAATATATATATATAAGCAGAGAAATGAAACAACAGAAATGAGCCACTTTGGAAGCATCACCATTGATCTGCAAGATCACTGTGATCCTAGGCTCTGCTGATGCCTCTTGCCCAGGACTGTGGCCCCTTTTGCACCTCCACACTTGGGTCTTTCTGAGGCAGCAACCATCAATCTGAATTTTGCCAAACAGTGCAATGATAATAAGTAAAGGTCTAAGAATACAAATGACTCATGCTATTAAACTTGAAACCTGAGCCAGGCTTTAAAAATATTTAGAGCAATCAGCAAGGGGACAAATTCCAAGTTCAGCATTTTACGTTTGCAAGCCAGATTCCCCATCAGAAGGGCGTTCCTCTATTTCTAATATCACTATTAGTATTTTTCATTTAACAATTTGACAGAAATAAAATGCACTGCAGCAACACCGGTGATAACACACTTACTCCCACTTGAAAGACTGTCTTTATTCTTTCATAAGTCACTTCCAGCTTACAGCTCTATTGATCATTGGTGAGGATGAATGAGCTTCCCAGGATCCTCTGGGAGAAATCCTACATATATATATGTATTTTTATACCTACCAAACAACTATTTCTAAAATCCGACAAAACAGGTCATCAGGGCAACACTCCATTGATTTCATGTCCATTTATTCTTCAAGCACAGCACTGAATGCTCCATCAATAATTCAACAGGCTGAAGGCCACTGGTGCCCCAGGAGGGACACTATCTCATCGTGCACATGGGAGCTGGCAGGTACCTCAATTGCTAGAGATCAAGGGAGTCACCCACCCAAAAATCAGGATTGTTTCTAAAGCCTGACCAGAAGTGAAAAATATACATATAACAGTTGGAGGCCAACCATGAGGACCAAGTCTTTGGGAAGATTCACTCCAAATCTTGCCCAATGAGTATGTCTTACATGTTCCTAGCATTAGTCAACCATTTACTACCCCAAGAATGACTTGTTCATCATCCTGATGTTAATTAGCCAGCTGCTACAATGCTACAAGAAAAGCAGTTCTGCTCTGGTGCTCCCATAGCCAGGAAACCCTCCCAAAGAAGGCTCTGCCCAATGGAGTTCTAGATAATTATTCCCAGGCTTCAAACCAGCTCTATGTAAAGAACCTCCTCTCAGCCTCCCCTTTTCTTTCAGGAAGAACCTCCAGGATAGAACTTACAGGTCAAAGAGCCGCAGCGTCTGGAAGAGTTGCCATGACAAGGTGGTGAGCCGGTTACCAGAGAGGTCTCTGAAAATTAACAAGAAAAAAGGAGTCATGGTAAATAATTCCTCCTACTTCCACCACAGGGCCCATCATCTGCTACAGCGCTGTCAAACAGTTTAGGACCCCATTCAGGTTTCCTAATGAGAGATTTTAATGAAGCTGAACCTGAATGGAAGCTCCTCGTTTTATTTTTCATGTAGAGGGTGGTGCCCAAGGAGGTTGGGGATGCTACATCCCTGAAGGCATTCAAGGCCAGGCTGGATGTGGGCTCTGGGCAGCCTGGTCTGGTGGTTGGTGACCCTGCACGTAGCCAGGGGGGTTGAAACTGGATGGTCATTGTGGTCCTTTTCAACCCAAGCCATTCTATGATTTTATTCCATCCTCCCACAGGGAAAAGTGGTTTATATCCTGCTGCAATGCTAAAAGAAATAATAGCAATAATTCAGACAGTAAGATTTGCCTGATTCTTGCCTGTGAATCTGGAGCTCAACCAACCATGAGCAGAAAGAACAAGTCTAGTTTTGTAAGCCGAACAAAAATTAAGCAAAACTGTCACGTTAAAAGTATTAACACCCGAGCTGTAACAACAGAACAATGATTACCCAAGGTATTATCGTATGGTACCTAGTAGCCATGCATTACAGTATCCCGTTATGGCTGTTTGCTGCTTGCACCCAGGGGTATCACCACCACAGCAGCTAACAGCTCCCTATCCCTCTCTCCATCTGTCCAAACTTGCAGAAACATAAATCTCATCTACCTGGGAGAGCCTTGCAACCCAGCAGATATCGCCTCTTCAGCAGGAAGCCAGGGGGGATAAAAGAGTGCAAAATCAAACTAAGAATTACTAAAAGAGAAACGATGTTCTGGGGACAAGCTAGGCAGGGAGGAGGCAGCCACACAAAGAGAAGTGCCTTGGATTTCCGACAGCACAACATGATGATAAGGAAAACTGCTGTCTGCAGCCTTCCTGGGGATGCCTGGGGTGAGCAGAGGGGTGTTGGCAGAATCCCAGATCTGCCTGTATCTATCCTAGCATTCAGAGCTCCAGGAAACACAGGAGGTGACTCCTTACATCTCTCAGAGTATGCTTCCATTGCCATCATTTCTCATCCCGTTGGGAGCTCTGGATCCATTCCACACACTATAGGGCTCCCCCACAAAGCCCTGCTCTGAAATTCTACAGTTAGGAATGGGGAGCTCACTGCAGCTCTGACACCAAATCAGCATCCCAAACGCTCTCCATGAGTGTGGCAGGCACAAAATCCCAAACATCCCAACAGCTCAAAACAGCCCAAAAGTGCTGCATCGTTAAATTCTGCTTGTGCCTCTCAGACTGCCCCACTGTGTAAACCACTGCAAAACACAGGCACTTTATTTTGCATGACTAAGATTCCACCCCCCCAGCCCTCAATTCTTAATGCTGTAGACAAATTGATTCCAGCCTCCACCAAAGTTTAGGGAGGTGGCAAAAAATAGCAGGTGATGTTAAACAAGGGAAAAGTTAAAAAAAAAAAAAATTACCAAACTCTTTCCTTTATCCACCCTGGAGCACTCAGCACCTAGGAAGTTTGCAAAGACAGATGAAAAGTAGGAGGGGAAGGAGCAGATCACTGCTAGAAAGAAATAAGACAGTACACTCCCTCCCCCTACACAGAGAGGAGAGGGAAGCGTAACAGGGGATGCATGAGAGACAGCAAAATGTGGGAGAGAGGCAGAGATGCAGAGGAGGGAAGTGAGTCTTGCTAGAATGTCCTTTCTCAAAGGTCATGTTTTGCTACATTAGGCAGAAATGTCAAGAGAAAATTGGATTCTGAAAGAGAAGAGAAAAAACAACAGGCTTTTCACGCAAATAAGGGAATCAAAAATAGCATGATCATGTTATTACAATTTAGGGCACAGGGAGATGGAGGAAGGAAACGTCCTCACTAACGCAAGAATCTTCGCCATGCAGATGTGCTCAGCTCTTCTCCTTCAGTCCTTGGAAACCAACTCCTACCACCCACATCCCAACCCCAGAAAGCTACAACCCACGCTGAGCACTGGGCAGGATGAGTCCTCACTTGCATGCATCTGACCTTGCCCCAGTCACATCAGACATCTGTGTCAGTAAGGTCCTTGTACAAGGCCTGGATATCAGCATGGACACAGAACAGGGCTGCATCCACAAATGCAACAGAAAATCATGTCATTTAGGTCACAGACCCAAACACCTGAAACCCTACAGGGTTTCAGTCCTGCTCTCTTACGCATGCGTTGAGTCTATCTGCCGACTTTTGTGGCAGAAGATGCAGAGCTGCTACAGGAAAACCTCTCTGCAGAGCTTCAATCTCTCCCCAGAATAGATCCATCCCCTGTGCTGGATGGGGCAGGCTTCCTGGGGAAAATAGCATGTGATTATGTAATTAGAGATAGTATCACAGTACATGCACACGAGGAGATTAAATTATGGCTCCACGGGTGAATGGAGCAATGGCATTTTATAACCAATTCAGCATTTGTAAGGTTCCCTCTGTTCTCTGGCCACGCACAGTGAGTTTCCCAGGCCAAAAGCCCCTTCTTGCTTCCATATCCCCATTGCTTCTATTGCTGGAGCCCACCTTCTACCTATCACTCACCAAACTACTCCTAAACACTCCTCATGGGTTGATGGACTAGATGATCTTAGTGATCTTTCCAACCTTAATGATTCTATGATCTCTTTATCCACATCCTATGACCTTCCGAGTCCTTGCATCCTTGCATTCCCAGTGTCCCAACAAGAGCTGCTACCCTTCATCTCCTCCCAGATGTCCTCTGCAAAACTCCCTCCAACTGGATCAAGATTTGTTCTGCCTCTATAAAGTCCTAGAGAAAACTAGGTGCTACCAAACATGAAGGCTCACATAACTCCTGAAACACCCAGACCATTTACCTGGGAACACCACAGAAATCACTAGTAATAATAGAGGATTTTTTGATTCATTTGAATATTGGCACACTCACATACAGAAGGCAAAAATAAGCCTTTTCTACATTACCTCCTCTTTGACAAGCAGAATTCCTCCCTCCACAAAAGGAGAGTGTGGGTACCCTGGGATGGAAGCATCACACCAGTATTTTCTGGCTTAAACCCAACAGCCCATTTTCCCTCTATCTGCTGCCTCAGCCATCAGAGCAGGTTTTGTTTGAAACCAGACAGAAAGCATCAGAAAAAAATGGATTGAGCCAGGAGCAGACACCCAACACAGAAAACTTCAGCCTAAGCAATTAAAATCTGGCAGAGGTATAGGAAAGTGGAAACAATCCTGTAGCAGAGCATGCCAGACAATCTTTATAACAGCCTGTGCATCAGCTCCACCTGTAATAAAGTATGGCACATCACATGTCGATGAGACACCTGAGAGAGAGAAGCAAGACACCTTATCTGTGTATTTCACACTGGCAAACAGAAGCCTGTTTCAGGACATAGCTGTGGCAATCTGGTTGAGGAATGAGGAGAGAGAAAAGAGGACCAATCCTTTCGGTCCCTGTGCAGGAGGAACACATGGGGATTAGGAAAGCATCACCTTCTGCACAGGACCCTCACTCCTGTGCTTAGAATCCTAGAATTATTTGAGTAGGAATGGGCCCATAAAGGCCATCTGGTTCTACTCCCCTGCACTGAACAGGGACACCTACAGCTGATCAGGTGCTCAGAGCCCCATCCAGCCTGACTGCAGTGCCTGCAGGGATGGGGAACCCAGCACCTCTCTGGGCAACCTGTGCCAGTGCCTCACCGCCCTGATCAGGAGAGGAGCCCAGTTCCAGGCAGCCCACAGTGAGTGGTCTTCCACAAAAAAGAAAACAGCGTGTTCTTCTTTTCCCTCCATTACCCTGCTGCCAAAAGAGTTCCCACTATTAAAGCCATTTTTATTCAGCTAAATTAAGCTGGATGCCTCATTAATGACAGCAACAAGCTAAAGCCCCTGTAATTAAACTGTAAGCTATATTATGTGGTTCAGTCCAACATGATGTCAGCAGCTCTACTGGGGAGGGACTCTACTTGCCTGTCCCTCCTCCACCCACCCTCATTTCCACCATGAGGCATCCAATTCTGCATGAGGGAAGTTTTCCACGCATTTTAATAACGTGGTGCCACTCTGGATCACGGGAACAGAGCAGCCAGGGTTGGAGGAACTCAAACAAGGGCCAGACACAAATTAGAGATGAGGCATACATCGTACATCTCCAGCTGCCTTCCCCACAACTGAATGTCTTTCCTTAATGCTTTAGATCTATCCCCAGCCAGTCCCAGGAACTGTGGAAATACAGACAGACCTCACCACAAAGCAGACTCTGCAAGTATTGGACTCAGCTGAAATCCCCCATAGCTCAGCACAAAGCCCCAGCAGGACACACCTGAACCAGAGCCTACAAAGCATCAGAGAGTGCCCAGCACACACAAGCTTCATATATGGAAAATACAGTCAGGTAAGTCAGCAGTGTCCAGGTCTTTACTGCCCTAGACACACCACAATAAAAAAGCCATCAAGGTTTAAACTCCCTTTGTGATTTTGGACACCATAACTTGCTCCTTGCTTCCAAATGTATTCACAATATTGCGCAGTGCTTTACAAGGCATCCAAACTCCTATCACATCCCATCATATCACTCCCCCCAAATTATTTTTTGTGCTAATAACCATAACTTGTGATAATCTTCCAAACTCAAGGTCCCTTGCATTGAAGGAGAGCATCAACAGTGGGAGCCCTGCCACCCACTATGCCCAAAAGATGTGACACCAGAGAGGGGCAGCCCAGCATCCCTTCGTGCCTCCTAGTTCCTATATCATAATTTGTAAAACTCAAATGCCATTGAAACAGGATGGAAGGGGGTGGAGAGGGGTGCCTCCTCCACACTGTTCTTTAAATAACAGCATAGTAACGCAGAAGCTTCAGAGCACAGCAGGGCAGGGGCGTGTGGCACCACAGCTCCAGCACATCTATTCCACACCTCTCCTCCCACCGCCTCTGCCAACAGCCTGCAGCCCAGCCCTGAGCCCTCAAAGGCCATCTCCACAATGCCTCCATGCCCTCCAGCTCATCTCATTCAAGGAACCTGCCAGCTTCCCAGCTGCACTAAGCTTTTTTGGAGACGTATCATCCCTCAGAGCTCATCATTGCTCACGGTTCTGGTTTGGTACGTGGTACAGATGGAAAGTGGACAGCAGATGTGGGCAATATCATCCTCTGTGTTTCAAGATGGATCAAAGGAGGGGGATCTGGCCCTCCTGTTGTTGTTGCATGCTGTTTACACAGCTCTTCTCTGAAGACATCAGGGCTCCCAGAGGACTCGAGGAAAGGTTAAAAGCGAGGTCAGCCCTGCAGTTGTTTTCCCTTTGCCTGCCAGCTTCCCTGCAGGGCAGAGTTCAGCAGCATCCACAAAGCATGCCAATCTCCCACTTAAGGAAGAGAAAATTAATCTGCAACAGGCAAGAACCCTTCCCTACAGATGTCCTTTCACAGCTGAGATATCCTCAGAGATGCTTTGCGTCAGTCTTTCTTCTTCTTGCCCAACCTGGAGTCATTTTAGGTCCATTACATCTGGAATAACCGCACACTGGGCTTTTCTCCTGCTTTGATACCCAGCAATGATACTGGAGAGTGGTGCTGTTTGAGAACAAGGGTTGCCAGCTGACAGCTCCAGCAAGAGGCTGGCTTTACCCTACTTGTTTGCTTCAAATTGCATGTTTCTTCCAGATAGGAACAGAAAACAGCTGGGGAATGCCTCCCACTCGCAGGTTTCCAGCAGGACCAAGCAAACCAGACAGCTGCATAAAAAAAAAAATCACCCCTGCTGAACTGAGGCACAGTGCAAGGAGACAGCATGGGATGGAAAGTACCTCAAGGGACATTTCCTAGCATCTCCATACACACAGGGGCACCAGACTGCAGATATACATCCTCCCAGAATTCCATTGCATCTCTCATGTTTTCTATGCTGAAACTCCAGGCAGGATGGCACCCCATGGATACAGGATCTGGGCAAAGTGCACACGAGTCCCAACTTCATCACGTTAAATGCAGAGCCCTGGGATGGGGTCTTGTTCTCCCTCCCCCTCCCCAGTGAGGGCCGTACTCTCAGCTGTTGCAGGGCTCTTCCATCAAGTTTATATTAAAAATAGTTCTCCCACGCATGCATTTAATTGAATGCCCAGAAATCAATGAGCCCTGAATAATCTCACACACTGCTCTTGCAGGGGTTAGTAAAGGGAACAGTAACAGCTATGCCTGAACACTGATTTGTCTGCCTTGGGGAGCTGCCAGAGGCAGAGAGAGTCTGGGACAGTGATGAGAAATCTGCAAGCAGAGGCTCTGAAGAAAAGAAGGGTACAAAGAAGTATATGTATATATATATAATATATATATACACACACACACGCCTGTATCTCCCAGCAACAGCAAAACAACAGGGCATTAGGCAGGCTAAGCTCTCAGCAGACACTGCTAAATGGTTTCCAATTAATTAACTGATTACATGATAGAACAGAAGGGGATTCAAGTGAGTGCTGTTGACCTTTAAGAATAATTAATATCATCAGGATCGCAAAACTCGTCCAAGAAAAATAATTAGGAAGACTCTAATATTGCTTCCAAAGCCATGTCAAAGGATGAGAGGAAGGTTCTGGTTAATATAGCAGCACTGTTCCCAAGTTTTTTCTAGCAAACCCATATTTCCTTTCCACTTACTTTCCACACAACTCACACACACGCTTCTTCCCTACCCCAATCAACCCTCGTTCTCCTCTTCAGACCCATTTTCCCCATGACATTTTGTACAGCTCACCCTCAGTTCCACATGGAAACTGTATGGGAAAAGGGCTGGAAAGCCTGTGAGCTTCCTAAGGAAGGTTGCATGAATACACTGCAAGGGAGGCTGCACGAGCAGCCATCATCCCTTGCAGAAGTGTGAAAAAGCCACAGCCCTGGAATGAAACCCACCTTTTCAGCAAATAAGTTTCCTCTACAGCTTATTACTGTTGCAACTTCTGTGGCTTGACACTTCACTAAATTATAGATAAAAGGAAAAGCAGTCTTCCTAGGCTCAGAAAAGGAAGCTGCTGCCAAAGAGCTGTGTTTATACCAGCTAATGAAAAGAAAGCCTGCCATTAGCCCACAGCACCCAGCCCACATCCCTGCTGAGCCCAGCAGAGCTTGGGATCAAGCAGCTGGACAAACAGATGACCTTTAAAGTTCCTTCCAACCCAAGCTATTTTATGATTCTATGACACCCACCCCAAGGGACCAGATCTGTGGGGCACATGTGGGGAAGAGAAGGCAGAGCTGGGATCATGCAGCACCTCCAGAGGGACCACACTCCACCAAAGGGAACGCACTGTCAGCCAGTAGAGCTGGCAGCTGACACCTCCTGTGCATCACAGAGGCTCCTGGCCTCAGCAGGAGGTGATGCTGATATGTTCCAGCTATGCCTCATCAAATGGCAAGATAAACACTCAACCTGGGAGACAGACAACATCAAGCAGAGAGCCAGCTCACAGCTCTCCCCAGGGATCCATGGGGATGGGGAGCAGAGAGGCAGCAGCACCTAGGGGCACACCTGAGCATGGGGTTTGGAGCAGAGATGTGCCTGTTTGCAGCAGTTGAGCACACACAGGGGAGTGCTGTTCTGTGCACAGAGTTGCCTACAGCTACTAAAGGCAGCCAGGGTCCAGCAAGTCCTGCTCACTGCAATCCTCACTCATAACCAGAAGCACAAACATGTTTTGTCCCTAGCAATCAGTTCTGCCAAAAAATTCAGAGGAACATCTGAACAAAGGGGCTGTGTATTTTCTGTTCTTCTCAAAACATAAAAAAAGAGTTGTACATAAAAAGAGAAGTTTATTTCTTCTACCTTTTATCTCCAAACCTTGGTCACTGTCAGGAGTATTTTCCAAACGAAAAGCATAATCACGATGAAGTGCAGAGTGCTTCAAATTGTAGTAGGCATTCCTTCATTATTCCAAGATATCAAATTACTCACAATTACCAACAAGCACAAATGGAGTCAACAAATGTTTAACCAAGCTTCATGAGCTGCTGTTTCAGTGAGGTCAGATGGCAGTCTTCCTAGAAAACTCCTCATGTGAGAAACCCACAGACAGCTGCCGGGTAGCAGTGCTGCAGGATGACTCCATTCCTGCTGCAGAACAAAGCCAGTGCCAGGAGCCACTGCAGTTCAGAAAGTTTATATTGCATCTGTCAAACAGACATCTCAGAAGATTTGCTTCATACACAGAGGGAAAGATGGAAGATTGAAAGCGCTGCTGGCAGTGAAACCAGACAGGTCATTCCTCAGGTGATGTCAAACCTTATGGCTAGACACAGCTTGCACCTGCAGCCAGGTGCAAACAAGAGGCAGGAAAAACGCAAGGCTTCAGCACAAGTAAGGAGGCATGCTGCAAGCAGGAAATGCCTGTGCTGCAGTCAGTGGCTGGGGCTGCTTGGAAGCTGGAAAGCCCAGCTGCAAGCAGAGAAAACAGGAGGGTTGGAGGCAGGGAGGCCTGAAAACCTGGAGGTTGGGAGACTGAGGAGCTCGGTGAGCGGGACAGAGGCCGGAGGGAGAAGCGCCGCAGGACGGCCGGGAGCGGCCCTGTCCGTGGTGCTGAACGGCGGCGCGTCGCTCACTGCGCGGCGGGGAGAAGGGGGCACCGGGCACCGCGATTCAGGCTGATGATCGGACCTGTCCTCTGCGATCACCACAGCACCTCGAAAACAAAGACTCGTGCCCCTATTCGCAGCCTTATAAACATCTCAGTGCCTTGCGTCTGATAATTCAGAATTCATCCTACTACAAATGGAGAGTTTTGGTGAGACACTTTCCCCTCCTCCCCTACATTTTCCTAATAAAATTTTATAATAAAACACACAACTGCTTAACTCATGACATTTAAATTATTGCCTAGTCACACACTATCGTGGATTAATATCTCATCATTCCTACCCTGACGTATCTTATTACTCAAATAACATATGATTTGAATGTTTCTATTTTTCTGCCCTGGTACTGACTGTACATCAAAAAAAAAAAAAAAAAAAGAAAAGAAAAGAAAATCATCCCTGGAACTGTACTGTTAGTAAACTAATATCAAGAAAAAGGTGA
This sequence comes from Centrocercus urophasianus, assembly GCF_019232065.1. Classification (NCBI taxonomy): domain Eukaryota; kingdom Metazoa; phylum Chordata; class Aves; order Galliformes; family Phasianidae; genus Centrocercus; species Centrocercus urophasianus. The sequence goes on from NW_024884789.1 coordinate 6,657,991, forward strand.
GATAATACATGTGGTCACTTAACTTTCACTCATCCCACAACGATTGCTCACTTCCCCAGCAGCTTTCCATGAGGCTTCCATGCTCTCAGATCCCATCTGGGAAGTTCCTTCTCCCTGTGCAGTAGCTCTTACACTGGCACAGGCAGACAAGACACACCTTATACCACAACTAATCAACTGAGCCACAGGTTTTGGAGAGCAACTAAAAGGAACAGCCAGAGGACGTTTCTGGAATATCTCCAATACGAAGCGATCCCAAGAGCCTAGAAACAAAATCTGGTCATAGTCAGTCCCCTATCTCCTGGAATCAGCTCATCCTGTGCTGCTGGTGTTCTCTTCTGAGAGGCTGAAAGATATGGTGAGGTTTTAACCAGCTACACAACATCTTCAGGACAGCACCTGATATTAGGCCTCTCTTTGAAGGGCAGCTCACAAAATATCTATGAGGTCATTGTTGTTGCATCAAGGACTACATATTACAGAGAGTAAGAACCCCCCAAGCAGTTTTTGTTTATTAAGAAAAGGGAAAAATGGGACTGGAAAGGCAACTGTTGCTCTGGAAAAGAGCAGCAGTTTCCTCTTTCACATGTATTCCAAAAAACAATTGATCAATCTTCAGAAAGCAAAATAAATCCCCATAGTCACTCAGTACAGCTACAAACATCTCAACATTTCAAAGGAAGGAAGGAGAGAGAAAGCCATACTAGAATCCTAAGAATCCAGGTACCAGAGGAATAGGCATGACATAAGAATGTGATCAGGCTACAAATACTTGTGATAGTATTTGTATTATTACAGCTTGTCTTACATTGCAACCACATCCCACAATTCAATGCCAAGTATCACTAGAAACCATACCAGGAGTTACACTGCAAATAAATCAAATAAAAGGAGAGAAAACAAGTGTTGTTGTTCCAGGTTTTCAGGTGGGGAATCAAGGCAGAACAGGTCTTGCTCCAAGGTGCAAAGTGCTCAAGTTAGAAAGTTTCTGTCTCAAGCCCCATTGGAGTACACAGTGCATAAAATCACTGCTCTACCTCTTATTACAATACAAAAAAACCTTCTCCTGAGCTGAGTGAAGCAGCCTGCAGTCAGAAATCCTACACCCAGCCCTCCATATACAAGTCAAATGATTTTGACCCAGCCTGAAGGAAAGCCACAGTCCTGTAGGAAACTGGAATCTCCTTTAGCCTTGCTCACGATGGCTGGAAAAACACAGAACCCACCTTTGCTGCTGAAGGAAAACAAACAGCTGCAGTTAGCTGCTTGTCTGTTATCTGAGGTAAGGACTGGGAATAAACATCCCACCAAACCACTGCTGTCAGTTAGCATACCAGCAAGGACCTGCTCTGTGCTGGCATCCAGGGAACAGAACAGATAGAAAGTCAGAGCAGAAAAGTTTATGGAGAAAGAGACATTGCTGTTTATTTTGGTGGCTGCGCTCTAAGTGTGCCCATCATTTTACAGAACAACTAGAGAGACACAGGGGAAAATGCCTCCTAAGTAAATCACAGCACAGAGGCTCACTGTTAGAAGGTGGTGGGGTGGTAACTTCTTTAGAGTACAAGTGTGAATCAAATTGTACCCAAACTGCCTTCTTGATTAGAAATAACGAAGAACATTCACCTAATGGAAGTGAAAGACTATTTAATTTTTCTCCTATTGTTATTTTTTTGTCTTGTAGTCACAGGAAAATTCAACTCCCATTTAGCTCTTTGCAAATGCAAAGTAAGACACATTGAACTACCAAGGAGGTGGTTTAGTTCAGCACATTACTTCATACTCAGTGAGCTAAGAGCTCTCATCTGCTGTGCCCCAGCTTATGCACAGGACTTGTCAGACTGCACTAGCTCAGGAGTACAGAAAGGAAAACATAAGCAATTAACACATGACAGTTTGGATTAGGAGGAGGCTGCCAAGATGGATATGAGAGCAGCACAGCGATGAAAGGACAAGACGTGGAGAAATCATCAAGAAGAGAAAGGGTAATAGCACATCCAGGATGGAGCAAGGGACTGCAGGCAGACACAGGGCGTGGAGCTGTTTACAGGAGGAGAAAGCAAGAAAGAACATTTAACTCTGCCTTATATACACAAGTGGCTCTTTTAGAGCAAGGCAATAGATCATTAAACACGAAGGACAGCAAAATGACCCTCAAGCCATGACTGAGAGACCGATGCTATATTTGCAGTAATTCAAAGTCTGATATTTTGTTTACTTCTTTATTTATTATGAGATCTTGATCAATCTCCCAGATGCACAGAGCAAAGAAGGTGAACTCTGCCAGCCTTGCAAAGCTGTTGCCCTCAGCCCTTGTAATCATGCAAGCCTCAGCTGCTGGAGGGCTTCAAGTGCTGTCCCAGAACAGCACTGAAAAGAATCATAGAATCACAAGGCTGGAAATGACCTGCAAGATCTAGTCCAACTATCCTCCCATTACCATTCCTACCACAAGCTCCTAAACCATATCTCATAGCTCCTCATCCAGACAAGGGCACACAATCTCACCAACTCTGAGCTACCTGGCTATCTCAGTTTTCAGGTGACACAGTCCAGTTTCCTCCTTGTCAAAGACTAAAGCCACAACGTGCCTCTGGGAACTCCCATGTCAAAGCTGCAGACTACTTCCAACACCAGAGTACCAGTTCTATGACACCATAGAGTCACTTGAGTTGGACGGGACCTTTAAAGGCCACATAGTCCAAATCCCTTGCAATGAACAGTGATGCCACACAACTGTCAGGAGCCTAATAGGGCACCCAAGCCAACTGCATCCTCCAAGCTATACAACCAACAGTACAGGTCCTAGGGTACCGCAGGTTAACCACTCTGTGGGTTTACCTATAGGAACAGTCCCATTTATCAGCTAGCTCACACTTCACCAGTCAGAGGAGGTCCATGCAGCACCCATCAGTTTATCCTCAAGCCTCAATTTTATAGCAAGAACACTGATAGGATCATACAGATTTAAAAATCATATACAACAGAAAGCAGTCTGCCCATACAGTACTCAAAAACCAGATGCACTCAGCATAAAGCACTCCTGAAGCCTATTGACTTTTCCCAAAGACTCCATCCTTAAGATGCTTGGGTGAAAAATAGAGGAAAAAGCTTCATCTTCAGCCCCATCCCTGCTCTGGCAGGCAGTGTTGCTCTTTGATAGGAGCTGTGTCTCGGCCAGCCCACAAACCCATTTAGAGCACATATAAACATCCAGAAGACACTTTAAGAAGAGCCTCTAAAGGCAGGCAGAAATGGCAATTATTAATTTTCTAAATAGAAATCTGACTACTTAAGCCTTATTTAAAAGTGTGCCTGTCTCTATAATTACACAGCCTTAATTTGTTTTCTTTCCTCCACAATAAATAAGGTGCGCACAATTACCCTCTGCAAACACAGTGCCTCCTGACTGGCTGGCCCAGTATGCAGCTGCTCAGGAAAACATTTAGAGGGAATTACAGTCTCTTAAGTACCTGTTTCCCAGTACAGGGAGATTCAGACACCGCAGAAGTCAATTTGTCTAGCCTTAGGCACAATCTGCTGGAACTCTCCTCTCCCACATCCATAGCTCTACCACCCCAGCTGTGAGCAGCAGGCTGGACACATTGCCTGGAAGCAATCAGGTCTTGTCCTCTCCTGCACACTGATTCCAGTGCTGGGTTTTCCTGGTGACTTCTCAGTACCTAAGTAAAGATTGTGATTGTGTTGCATTCCTTCCTACAGGGCACTACAGCAACCTCTCTGCACTGTTTCTCTGACTATTTTCATGACAGTTATATGAAAAAGATCCTCATGACTTGTAATTCCCTATCAAGCTGAATTAAATTGGCCAGAGCATTTCAGTATTACCAAGAGAAGAACAGGCATGGTAAGAGCACAAAAGACGTTTTCCTCAATAAGCTCAAAACACAGTGACATAAATATGTATTCAGATGGTTTATGTGTCTCAAGTTTAGGCACCATATCATCCTAAAGCCTTCTTGCCTATGTCAAGCCAAAGACTGAGGTTTTGTGTCATCACTAAACATTTCTACAGTCTTCTACCCCAATTTACCCAGATCTGAGCAGTCAGGACGAAGATTTTCTACAACCTACATGTGCAGCTTCTCACATGCTACACATGCTACTCCCCACAACCATTTCCCTATTAGCCAAGGGACAGTGAAAGCTGCACAGAAATGGGAGCAGGAAGCTGCCAGTACAACTTTGCATAGAAATAAAGAAGACTTCCAGAGTGAGCATGCAGAAAGCCTCTGGATGACATTGAGTTTAGACGAGGCTTACAACGATCCTCTTCAACACAGAGTCAGTACTACTTTTAGAAGAAATCAGTGGCCCAAGATCCACAACGGAAAAGGGGATGGAATTTAAATGAACACACCAAACCTCATCCAGAACCATTCTTTTAAACCCCTACAAACCTGAACTCCTGCAATTAGAGCTAAGTGATCTGCTTATGATTGCACAGCTGGGGTCTGAAGACAAGCGCACGCAGTAAGGAGCAGCCAGAAATAGAAGCTGATAGGAGAAGGCAGAGCTATCTGGTCCATCCGAGATGAGGAAGCTTTGATGAAAGACATTGGGGAAAAAGTCGCTTCAGAGGGAGGCTGGGATCCAACCCAGAACAGGGAGGGGTGGGGAAAAAAGCAACTGAGTCCCTGCCATTTGTATACAAGCTTCATGTGGAAAAATGCCTGCTGCTTTTCAGATCCAACTTGCAGCACCCCACGAGGGTTATCCTTATTCAGGCTGTGAAGTCTCTATGTTTGTTAGAGATGTGCAGTCTGTATCTCAGCTCCACCTGCAATCATCCAAACCTAGCAAAGGAGGAGCAAAACCACACAGCTCACCCATCAGCCTGAAGTCCACTGTCCTGCAACACATTCAGCTGCTGCCAACTCTACCATGAGGGGATTGAGATGGTATCCCTTGCTCTTGTCAGCTACTGTACCCACTTAAAGCAGTCCAAGACTCACAGCAGAGTGATATTTCCATTAATCCTTTTATCCCTGGCACCTATGTGTAGTGGCTTCAGAAAATGTCAGGCTCTCAGCAAGCTGAGCTCTCCAAGAAGCAGCAGCTACAAAGATGCTCTGATGTGCTGGCATAGCCCCATGAGCACACAGTGGAACTCAATTGGCACTGTGTGTCTCTAAGCCTGGGCAGCATCCACGCTCTTATGCCAGAATTGGACAGTCCCAGGAGAAAGAAGCCAGCACCATGACATGAGAGTTCAAGGAAGCAGATTTCCCTGCAAGACCCAGCTCTGCATCCCTATGGATGAGAATCTGCCACCAGGAGCAGCCACATTGAAAGCATTCACACACCATGGACACACCACTGGAACACACTGCTGGGTGTGCTCAACAGCATCAAATCCCACCAGCAAACATCAACCAAATAATGCACTTCCTTGCCTCAAGCTTCAAACGGCAAGGAAAGAAAGACATTAAGAACATGATCAATCTTACATGGCCCGAGCAGTAAACAAACACATATTTCATCACAACACACCAACCTCAGCTTTTGACACAAGATGGATATGTCGGGGGTTTTTTTCCCCCCCATCTCAAAAGTAATCTCAAAAGACAAAAAAAAAAACCTAAGTGCTTTCCAAGAAAGCAGTAACAATTGTATGTGTACATGTTAATGGCACACTCAGATTCAAAGTGAGCATATTTCCTCCTACACTCCTATGATAACCAAACTAATTTCATCAGGAACCAAATGCTATGTATATAACAGATAAAAAATGAATAAACTGCAACAGCACAATTGACAAATTACATTAGAAAAAAGTCAGTTGGGAAAGGTATTTCAGAAAGAACATTTCCCAGTAACAAACAACTACACAAAATACAAAACAAATGCTACAAATCAAAATAATAAAGCATGAAAATCAGGGAAATCCCTGTGGCCAGTGTTAAGGAGTTTATATTATAACAAGATACACACTTTTAAAACTCAGAAAGGCCTCATGTTTGTTCATAATGCCCTTAACTATTCATGCCCTTTGGTACTGCACATCTCCTATTTAGGAAGTACTTCACCGTCACTTAGCAACTGTAACTGGTTTTCCAAAAAGGAAGCTTCTGGGGTTTTCAGTTCAAATAATCTCTGAGCATACATCAAAAGACAAATAGATACAACCTGCAGAACTGGATATATATCCCTCCACCAGTAGCATTCCATCTCAATGGCCACCTGCACCCACAGAGTCAAATGGCTGTGCTCTACAGCCATCTTCCCCATAGAAAAAGCTACTGGCATTGGTTTCTAAAACACAGGGATGCTCTCCATCCAGCTCACCAGTTCAAACCCAAAGCTGCACCACTCCCCACCAATTTTTTTTTTTTTTTTTTCTTCTTTTAACCTGTGCCAGAGCCAACAAGGCTTTATCTTGGACACAGTTGCTTTGACAAGACATTTCAAACCCATGAACACTTTCCACAACTTGCACAGTACTCCAGCTTTTGTTCAATGCCTTTGGAAGGCGAATAGATATCCAGTAAAGAAATCCCTTGACCTCAAGCATAGGCAAGCTCCTTGGGACACCATACCCGATGGCTAATGATGCCCAGGGAGCTGAGCACTCAAACAATATCTCACAACACCACTACTCCAGCCCTACCCCATGCCCACCAATGGGCCAGCTCACAAAGCCACTCATTAGGAGATCTGACAGCCACGTGCCTCAGGATTTGCATAACGAGATGGCCACCTCTCAACCCTTTCCCCTTCAGCATCCCCCTCCCTGGTGCCACGGTCTGTGACCAAAGCCTTGCTGGGGGAGCAGAGGGGCACAGACAGCAGCTGGCTGCACTCACATGTAGCGCAGATGAGGGTTCTTCGCAAAGGCGCGAGGTTGGATATTTCGTAGTCCTGAGTTCCTGATTGTCCTGGAAAGAGAATGAAAGGGCAGCAATGAAGTCCATGTTGAAGACTGCTCTAAAGCCCTGTGCTGAGCACAGACACAGCACAGTAGCAGACAGTACACAGGAGCCCTCCAGTCCCTAAGGAGGGACATCTCACCCCCAGACAACCCCCTCAAGTGCAGAGGAAATCAGGCTTTTCAGCTTCAGCTGACACCAGCAGCACAGGCTCAGCACGCAGCAGCTGCTGGGCTGCAAACAACAGTATGCCCCTTCACTGTTTGCTTTGACAAGATGAGAACTGCATCAGTCGGCATGCAAGATGGGTGTTTAGCATGCAGTTTGTTGGGGTTCAGATACCCAGGTGGTACCCAGCCTTCCCAAGCACCAAGAAAACTACTTTCAGGCAAAGGGCCTCAGTTTCTCTGTGATGCACAAGGTCAAGCTCTTCTGAAACCAGGAGGGCTGCACAGGGAGATGTCATTTCCTAATTATGCAGCACTACCACGACAACAACCAAACTAAACGAGAACCAACAGCCCAGCATTGAAGGATTGGCAGAGACAGCTGGAAATCCACACTGTGGGACTGAAATGAGTCAGAACAATGCACAAGCCCAGCACCAGAACAGCGGGGGAGAGGAGAGGTCAGGGCTGATGTGTGTTGACAGAGCTGTCACGAGCTAGCAATCTTCCTTCTCCCAGATCCAGTAAAGACCAGAAAGCACTTCATCTCCATTTTGTGAAGTTTCATAACAAAACACTGCAGAGCCAGCAGCTTAAATAGGCTCCAAATGCCACAGCGCAGAGAAAGAGGGAACCATTTGCTTAGGAAGCAAGGGACTGCCCAGTGCACTTCTCCTCCCCGACATGCAAGACATACTCACAGCCTCTGGAGTCCCGTGTACAGCTCCATGTCTACAGCATTCAGCGTCTGCAAGTTCTTCCAGTTCTCTATGTGTCTGTGAAAGAGAAGGAAAGGCTCAGCTACGGCACATCCAGATGGCTCTGCCCACTCAGAGGACAGCAGACATGTTCACCTTTGCTCTAGCTCAAACCTTCAACGTGCAGAAGGTCTGGAAATTGAATGTACTCTGGCTTCAGCAGACATATCCCCAGATACATGTGGTATGCATCATGCTGCCAAAACAAGCAGCTTCCCATGCTGCTTTTTATTCTGTGTTCCCTGCACTCCAGGGTAAAAAAACACCACCACCAACATGGTTTTACCCACAATTTTCAGTGTAGGAAATGCAACCGATCCATTGTACGCCATTGGTAAAGTCATTGCTTCTCTCCATGCACATCAGTGAAACAATGCCACTCAAAAGGAGTGAAAGTAAATAAAACGTCTCAACAAAAATATGGGGCCTGAAAAGGGGAGGAAAGGAAAAATGGCATATATTTATCCATTCTCTTACTATAGTGGACAACGGTGCTGGTCCTTGCTAGCTGGAAGCGCTGCTGGCAGCAGAGTGCCAAACTCAGTTTGGAAGCCATGCCTTTATTATAAATTCCTCTGTCACCTGGGGCACTCTAGCAGGTATGTTACAGAGAACAGAAAACAGAAATAGATCTGTCACCATGGGATTGTTACTCAGTAAATATTAGAGCTGGGGGAAGGTGACAGATCGACAGCCCCAGAGGACGGGGTCCCCTGTTATCAGGAGCACAGGAGTGATGATGGCAGCAGCATGGCCGCAGGCCCCTAACAAGCTGCAATGCTGTGCAGTTGGGAAGAAGCTTGGTTTCCACCAGCCCGGTAGTCCTTGGTGAGTCAAGGCTTTCTCCCAGACCACACTCATATTCCTTCCAACAGAAAGCACATTTCCAAGAGAACCTTGCTGCACAGCAAGTAAATGTGGTCCTCTACCAGAGCAATCTCGGAGGACGTAAATCTGTCCAGTTCCCTTAGACAAGGCATAAAAGAAGTGCAGCCTCCAAGTTCAGGAGCACATGCTCCCAAACTCACATTTGCCCTGATACCATCATTGGCTTCGTACTCAGCCCTGGGCAGAGAAACATTTCCATGTTATGGAGGGTTGGGGTGATGGGCCAATGCTAAAACCATCACCTCTGAGTATAGGACATCACATGGTGGAACAGAAGGTGATTAAGGGGAATAGAGACCCTTCAGCCACTCCTGGAGCAGTCACAGAGGTCATACATTCCTTCTCAGAACATAGTGAGTGCTAGAGAAGCATTTGCACAAGAATAGATGAACAAGCACAATAGAATCTGGACTTAAACTACATCCCAAATACCATCCACATAAAGAAGAAGAAATGTAAAAATCCAAATTCTGGATTAAACTTCAACCCTGAACATGTTTCTCTGCTATCACCATCCAAATCCAATAAGACCAAAGACCCAGGAGTCATCTCTGTGGGTGTCCCATCCCTGGAGGTGCTCAAGGCCAAGTTGGATGGGGCCCTGGGTAGTCTGAGCTGGTGGGGAACAACCAGACCATGGCAGGGGGTTGGAGCTTAATGATCTTTGAAGGTTTCTTCCAACTCAAGCCATTCTATTCTAACCCATGAAAATTTCACATCCTAGGGCACAAGACTAGAGGACTGTGTGCCTGGGTACTTGCCTTTTGCAGGGCTACAAACATGACTCCTACAACCCAAAGGAGAGGCTCCTCCAAGAAAAGAAGAGGCAGGAAGGGGATGACTTGGGTTTACCACTAGGGCACGCTGGAGCTGAGCCCTGAGCCAGGGCTGGGAAGGAGGTGGCAGCCAGATTGGCTCTTGTTTTATTGATTGTGGTTGCTAAAATAAAATAGTCAAGGTTATTTTTGACCTGACACTCAAAGCCACACGCAGCATATGAGAGGTAGGAAGAGACCTGGGCTTGTTCCCAATGACACACACAGGCTTGCTGGTGACTGGGGGTCTTGGTGGGAGCTGTAAATCTGACAGAACTACAAACATCTTGGCCTGCTCTGGACTCAAAATGAAAAGAGTCTCTCATTCTGTCCACAAAATGCTGCACTATAACTATGGAAATGGATGAAGTACATAATGCCAGTACAGACCTGCACTGGACAGAATGGCTATTGCCCTCCAAGCAGTTCAATCCCTCCACGAGTGACATTGTACCAAGCTGCAAAGAAGCCTTCAGAATCCATGCTCCAGCCTCCCAAAGGCAGCCCAGGATTTTCCAGAGTCAAATACACTCTGGTTTGTTATTTACATACACACACAACACCCATATAGGGAGTGACAAGGGAGGTGGAAATCAATACACACACATAGAAAAATCCCATGACACAGCAGCTGTTTTACATAGAGTGCAACAGAGGGTGACAGCATCATCTTGAATTAGGTGCACAGTTCAGCAAGCAAATTTGAGTCCTTGTAGCTACACAGATGCTTCCCTTCACAAGGGGTCCCAGAAAGTTGTTTTCATATATATCTATACACACACACTTTTCAACTTAGCAGGAGTCACTCCCTAGCTCCTCAAAGTGGTGAATCAGACTTTGTTGACAGGCACCCCTAAGATACACCCAGAAATCCATTTTCTTTTGTTCCCTATAGCTTTTGAAAGAGTAGCGTAACCTTTAAGAAGTGGATTCAGGCAAATCCAGCCAGCACAAAATAAACAGAAATGCATCTTACTCCAAAAGTTCAAGGAGTCAAGCTGTGACTGCAAAATTGGCAGCAGTTGCACAGGAAAGCAAACCAACCAAAGAAACTTCATTCCTAGAACTTCAGTCTCTCTTCATGTCCTTCAGCCTCTCAAGTTAGGTTCTCCTCTTTTTCTTCCATGGCTTTGCTTGCCCTTGAAAGACTACATCTTTCCCATTTCTATCCAAATTGGAACCTTCCCCGTCTGTCTCTGAACGTTAACCTGGCAGAACACATCTGCAGGGCCCACACCAAAAACAGATAGGACAACTCCCAGCCCTGCCCCATTCTCTGCAATCAGACCTTTTAGGTATGAGTTACAGCCCATAGGTTACTCCCTCCTCCCTACAAACTCCTCTAAGTATATATTCCTGAGGCATCCCTCAGTTATTACTAAGGTAAGGAGCTCTTCTGCAAGATGCAATAGCTTCAATAACACTATACTCCACAAATCCTCAACTGTGCACCATATACACATCCACCTAGACTCATTTCCAGCTTTAATATCAGCGCCACATGAGATGAATCACTAACAAAGATGGAGGGGGAAGCAAAGGGGAAAAGGGTTATTTGTTTTAAATACTCCCTTCCTTCTCTACCTCTTGTCTATTAGGCAAGTCCTGGGCAAGTCCAGGTCTCCCTGCAATGTAAAGCTGCCATTTACAGACCAAACTGTCCTGTTTAGGAGTAGCTGGGGCTTTTTCTTCCAAATTTGTACTGAAATGCTGCACTGGAACCCTGCTCTTCTCATTTCTTACAACACACGCACACTTCGTATTTGTCTTGAGTCAAAATTATCCTTGCTTAAACAGCTTTTTTCCTTTCCTGCTATTTACCCCTCCTTCCTTTACAAGGAAGTCAGACCCACCCAGCAATCATTTACAAATTACACAAGGTCAGTTCTCCCAAGGCAGCATGTCTGTACTGTGCAGCGAAGAGCAAGGCAAACTGAACCAAACGCCTTAAGACATAGAAACTCAAGACACAGAAGTGATGCAGATACGTTCTCAGACAGAGCCTTGGTGGCAAGGTTGTTTGACTTCTGGCTTCAGACCCAGTATACAACTGGATCTTCAGTGACCTTCGCAATAAGAACCACTATGATAGTCACTGTAATAGAAAACTGCTCCACTTTCTTCACTGACCTATTTAAGTCCTTCTTATCTTCAATAAGGGTGACCAGGAACATGCAGCAGTCTCCAGGAGGACTCAGTTTACAGAGGCAGCTCCCCACTGGTACTCACAATGCCTTGGCTTTCAGCCCAAGATCATAGCATCCTTATCATAGCCGTATCAGCACTTGTCCTCACCTGCAATCCAGCACTGCACCAAGCACACCTACCCACCAGCTCATTCACAACTGACATGACTTCCTAGCTGACAGCAAAAGCCCATAGAACTCCCATATGTGCACTACTAGGATTTGTTTTTTTGGCCCTTCCTCTCTGTGCCCCCACAGCCCCTGCACTGAGCCAGCAGCAAAGCCCACAAGCCAGCTCCTGCCTTTTGAGCCAATGACTTCATGAAGGAGCCAACTTCACCTTCAAGCAACCTCTTCCAACATATTTCACCACTTTTTCCTCCTATAGCCAGCTCTTCACCTCCAACACTGCACTATTCCCAGTGTAACACAATCATATTAACCTCTCACCATAAAGCAGTCTCTTTGCTTAGGAAATTAGTTACAGGCATAAAGTTATCCAGACAAAAGCTATCTTTAGGAGGACAGTCCTGCATCATATCTCAGCTTCCACTTACAACAGCACAAAGCCCTCTTTGCCAGCTCCACAGCTCCCAGTCACTGTGTGAAACCAGTGGCTTTTCCCCTGTTTTGCTGATAGATCAGAGATCTCATTGGCTATATGATCATCCATTGGCAGGCTTTAACTTTCAGCTGGTCTCCAGACATGCCAACAGCCAGACCCACTTGTTGGAAGCACAGCAGTGCCCACCATCCCACAGGAATTCCCATCATTCTGCCAGAGATGTCTGACAATACAGGTTGGTGTCACCTCCTTGAGACCACACAGCAAGCCCACACAGCCCTATGCACTCCTCTTCCAGCCCAGGGCCAACGCAGCAAGGGAGATGAAAACATCCACAAATATTTAAACACAACCAGGCTTATTTTATCCTACGTGAATGAGGCAGGGGTGAAAAGCAGCAGCTTATGCCAATTTACTGAGTGATTAGCTTGAGGCTACTTAATGTCTCTGACCTTCCTTCACCCTCCTTATATGACAAGGATAATATTTATCTAATCTCCCTCAGCTTTTCAAGTGCTGTGGTAAATAGCTAAAAAAAGGCACTTGATGAACACCAAGTACTACGCAGCATGCCTACACGTGTGCTACCCAAATCTACATCCAGCCCAGACTGAAGGAGGATGACTTTCCATCAGGATGCCATCGGCTCCTATCTGACAGAGCAGATGGCACATCTTCAGAGCCATGCTGCACAAGTGCCACGTTGGGCTGCTAGGGACATGGGAGAAGAAAATGTTTGGTCAACACTCTCAAAAATATGGTTTGAATTGTTAGTGGTCCTGGGTGGAGCCTGCAGTTGGGCTCAATGATCCCCTACCAATTCAGGATATGCACACATTGGAAAAGCAAGCAAAGTATTAGACTCCTTGCTCTTATAGGGCAATGGGAAAATTGATTTGTCATCCAGGAACATTACACCTCGCCATGCAGATAGAAGCATTAGCTTTCAATTACCTGATATGTTTAGCATTATAAACAAACCACTTGGCACGCCAGCACTAGACCATGAAAATATGAATGTGACAGTAGGAAGAACAGAGAGAAGTCACCTATTGACTACTGAGCCCTGCCTCCTCCAGGCAGAGGTGGAGGAGCAGACAGCAAGCCCTGGAGGCTGGGAAAGCACTGTCCCCAATGTCACCCCACAGGGGCAAACACCCTGCACTCTGGGGCTGGCAGCCCCTTTTATTCACAGGGCTTGGGAACCCATAAAGAAATCAGCCATTTTTCACAGTATTATAAGGCACTTATCACATACATTTAATAACCAGAGGCATGAAGGACTTGATTCCCTCAATATGGAAGTTATAAAATTGAATTGGTAACTGAGCATTAAAGGCAAGTGCAGCTGAATGAAGACTTATGAGGGCAATATTTTCCTTATTTGAAGCGTGGGCTTCCCCTTCCCAAGCACACATGGAAAAGTCACCCAGCAGCAGATAACTTTACATCATTAAGGATAATTTGAGGTCAGTGAGAGAAAGGGTGGGGACGCAAGCAAATCCAGCTTTATAGAATTAATTATTAGCGTAACCCCACAGTGTAATTGCAATTCGTCAAGGTAATGATCATGAAGCACACCACTGCAACACAGCTCCCTGTGTGCTAGCAGATCTGCTCCTCTTGGCAGGGCCACATAGGGTACTTGTTGCTGGGGAAGATGCTCCCAGTCACCCTCCTGTGGGTCCAACCATCGTCAGCTTAGGCATCCAACCCAACAAATCAAACTGAGCTCTTCCAGAAGGGCTGGGCAAAAGAAAAAGCCCTCCATTCCTATCCCAAGTTGGACTCAATGATCCTGACGGGTCCCCTCCATCTTGGGATATTCCTTATCCCAAGGGAGCCTCCATATCCTTGCCCAGCTCTGGCTGGTGACTTAAGGAGCGGACAAAATCCCTAGCAGGGACAATGTTTCAGCGTTACTGAAGGACAGCAGGCTGCCCAGAATGGACAGATTGCTGCAGAACGTGGGAAGCAGTATGTTCCCATTATCTCACACTACATCCAAGGCTTTTCAGTGCAGGAAGAGTTATGCCCAGTCACCTGCTTTTAGAAAGGAAGAAATAGGTGCAAATGGGACAGCAGAGCTGAAGGAGCACTGCAGGCAGCAGGGCAATTGCCTTCAACATTTGTTGAACATTGAAATAACGTTGAACATTGAAACATCCTCCTTAATCTCTCATCACTGCTACATCTCAGCTAGTGCTCAGGAACTGAGATGTCCCAGATCCCCACGATGCTGAAGAACCTCATTAACCTCCTGTTAACAACTGCAACCACAAACAAGCATGCCCAATTGCAACACAGCCATCTGGGACAAGAGGGCAATCCAAGGGGAGAGAGACCATTCCTCCAGATATCTTACAGGGAGCATAAACCTTGAGATGAGAGAGCATCCTTTGCTTTATGGGGTGCAGGAGACCAAGCAGACTCCCCTTTGTGCAGCAGCTGATTCCCTGTGCACTCTCCAGGTCAAAGGAAAGGATGCTTTTACCCATGGGAACTCACATGCAGCGAGAGCTGGAAGCACGGAGTATTTTGTGGCCTTTAAAGATCAAACAGCATTCTGTAGACCAGGGTGCTACTTCCTCAAAATCAGCTCCCATAATCACATTCTGCCTTATTAAACCCTCCTTGCAGCTTCAACTAGAGGTGAGATTCCCCCACACTCCACAGGTCTGTGGCTGTTCAGAAATTAAAGCCATACAAATAAAGTCATGAAGAGTTGCCAAACTCCGCTCCAGCTTCATGCCTCTCTTAGACAGCATGGTGCCCATACACATCAACAAAGGAAGGGAATGGAGCCCAGGTGTGTGATCACCACATTCAACCTGACAAGAGTAATCCTTAGCACTGCGCCACCGAGCATCCTCTCCTGCCCAGAGCTCTGTGCTTGTCCCCTTCCATCCAGACCCGCTGCCACTCCCGGCTCTGCTCTCTGTTGCACACCCCCACAAACCCACAGGCACGCTTCCCCAAAGCAAAAGCTCTACAGGAGTCTACATTTGGCAGCTTTTACATCCACACCAGCTTCATCCCAAACCCTGTTTAAATTTAGCCGCGCGCTCTGAGGCCATACACACTTCATTTCTGTTTGCATCCCAAAATGCAAAACTCAAAGCTCAGAGCTGTGAACCATGGGCACCCACAAGTCTCTGTGCTCCTGCCATGGCTGTGGCTGCATCTATAACCCTCCATTCCCATCTCATCCTCCTCCACAACACCTCAGCCTCATTTATCAGGGCTTTCCCACAGCCCCAACACCAGGAAACCTGCCGATCCCGTGCAGCAAGGGCAGAGCCAATCTATCCTGGGCTCACGTCCTGCTCCCACGAAGCACTCATTTTCCCAAGGAGCCTGAACTCCTCTCCCCCAGCAGTTTGGCTGCCCCGATGTTTACAAAGCAATGCCCAGCTGGGCTGGATGGGGGCCAGGCTCCCAGCCGCTCTGCTCGGGACAGGCACAGCAGCTCCCAAACCCTTCTGGATGCTGAGCTTCCAACCCCACAAGCTGGCAGCAAACTTCCACCAGGATAACATTTGGATTCCTGCAGCGTGCAATCAGCCCAGGCAAATAAAGTATCCCTTTTTATGTGTTTCCCCCCCACCTCCCCCTTTCTCCTCTGCTTGCATTTTTCTTATCACAGAGATGGAAGAAAAAAAAGCATCACTCAGAAGGAGGGGGATGCACACATTACAATAGGTTGGAAGGTCATGGAAGTAGCAGGTACATAATGGGGCGACAACTGGCTCTTAAAAGGAGACGTGAGCCAGCGTGCTTGTAAACATGACATAGGCAGGAGGAGGCAGGGCAGGAACAGACACTTTAAAAGCTCTTCTCCCAGCATTCCACTTTGTTCACAAAAACATGAAGAAAAAAGAGCTTTGCAAACATATTACATGAGAAGGCACTGACAGCCACAGATGCTGCTAACAGGGCTGCTGTGTTTGAGCTGACCCAGCAAGGGAAACACAGAATATGGGGATCACTTCCATCTCAGATCTCCAGTTAAAGGCACAGACATTGGAACAACTTCCCCAGGGGGAAGCACATGGGTTCCTGCTACCCAAACATGACCTTCCACCACTGATGCTGATGATTTATTTAGTGGGACGCATTTCTTCTTGGTGCTGCTAAGGGTCACAGAGTAATTTCCCCCACATCCTTGAACCAAGACCTTGAGCAGATTTTACTTTCTTGTTGTTGTTTTGCTTGCACACAGTCACTCCAACTTCATTTCTGCTCCCCTGCAGGATCTGGAGGTCCCAGCCCAACCTTGGAGCAAAGCACAAGAGCCCAGAGAGTCAGCAGCAAAGAGAAGATTGCCCTGCACAAAGAATACAGACATTGTGTGCTGCTGGCTCATTCACAGCCTGCAGCAGCTGGGGCCTGAGAGCCTGTGCTATGTGCCAGGCTGGGGCTCACTGGGGACAGCAGCTGGTGTGGGACAGCCCTCCTGCAGCACTCCTCCCTCTGTGGGCACCGCAGTGCGATGGGGAGAGGTTGATGTGTTTCGCTCTGCTCTGCAGGAGGAAGAATAAGGGTGGGTTTCACGGTGCATGATGCCATCAGGCCACCCCTCAGCACCACATTTCGGTTGCCTGGTGGCCAGCACACCTACCCACAGCCCCACTGCTGGCCACCAACTCCAGGCTGCCATCCAGACACAGCTACTCTCAACTGCAGAATCATCACAGAATGGATAGGGTTGGAAAAGACCTCAAAAATCATCTAGTATCAGCTCCCATGCTGCAGGCAGGGTTGCAACCCACCAGATCAGGCACAACATAAGGCTGCCCAGTGCAAGAAAGCAGCTGTGCTACATTACAGTAATTCACTCTGCAAGTTTCCTGCAGAGAAACACATCTGAATTCAACCAGGAATTGGAGCTCCCATGAACTGGCTCAGCAGGGTAGTGGGAGGTGAGGGCAGGACCTCTCCCAGCATCCCCATCCCAAGAGCACACCACAGCCCTGCCCAGCAATCCTAATACAATCATCACCTCTAGTTTCCATATTCTAGGTTATGAGAGCATCATGATTTCCTGGCCACAAGGACCCAACACTGAGGCAAGGAAGCCACCCCAGCTAAGGGACAACCCACAGTCACCCAAACCTCCATGCATCACACCTGCTGACCAACAGCTTCTGCCCAAGGCAGTTTGCAGCTGGGTAGCTTTTGTTTTTTTAACATCTTCTCCCTATCTCCCTTTTGAAAAAATTCTGTAGTTGCTATGGAAATGGTCTCATCAGTATGGGTGGAACATAGCAGTGCCAGCCAGAACTCCCTGCAGTTCCCAGTTGACACCAGTGCCCAGGAACTGGCTGTGCTGGAAGTTATTCCAAGCTGCACAGGATCCAGACCTTAAAGCCATGATGGGCACTGATGGCTGACTGAGACTCATCTGGGAATCAGGGTAGGGACCTGCAAATCACCCAGGGATAAGCCAGGATTAAAGAAAATAATAAATCAGGACACCCTCACACTGGCTAAGGGTTATAAACAGCAACAAGGTGCAGCCTCCCCAGCAGTACCTCTGCCAGATGTAGGCAGAGAGATAAGCACAGGCAGGGCAGCAGGAGAAGAGGCAAGCTTTGTCACAGGTGCTGTGCATCCCTCAAGGGAGGTTTCTGCTGCTCACCATGTGCTGCCACATCCCCGCCTCGAACACCACGCATGAAGCTCGTTTCACAGCACCTCTGCACGCTTGGCAATGAGCAGGATGCAGATGTTGAGCTGGGTGCTTCCCCAAGCATCCATCTCCCTGCAGCAGGGTTTTTCCTACATTTACATTGATGCTGCCCATCTCTCATCTCCATCCTCCTGCATCAGCTGTATGAGCAGCCTCAGAGTCTGTCACGCAGCATGCCCCCCCCCTCTGCCTTGGTCCTGCAGCATATGGGCAGTGCCATCATGGTACTGAGATGCACTATTGCACATCCATGGGGTGAATGCCATGCTGAGTTTAGCACAGAGCTGCCAGATCCTGCTTGTCCTTTGGGCACAAGTCCTGATTAAAGTCCTAAATCAACGCTTTGCATCCTCAAGCTTCAAGAAGCACATCAACATTGGGAGCTATGTGCACCTTCAGCCTTGCCTACATGTTCTCCCAGAAGAATGCACTGCACACAGGAGAGAAGAAAGGGCTGAGCTGTTACTGAGCCACATACCCTTGGTCACAGATGCTGCAAAGAGGAGCCAGTGCTCCAGTGATGCATGCTGTCATTTCTGGCCCAGATTTAATAGGCTGAAGACCTAAAGCACAAAGCAGCAGAAAAAAAAAGTGCTTCCCACCCTGATCATCTTAGTGCATACCAGAACCTCTTTGTTCCCTGCTCCCAGAAACGTCATTGCACCAGCCCAGAACATTTTGCTCCACAGTTTTGGCAACAAGTGCTGTTCAAACCTGCTTGCAAAGCAAAGAAGCAATCTGCAAATCTGCAAAGGTCGGAAAAGACCACTGAGATCACCAGGTCCAACTCCAACCCACCCCACTGACCACATCCCTCAGTGCCACATCTCCACAGCTCTTGAATAGCGGGAACAGTGACCTCACCACCTCCCTGGGCAGCCTGTGCCAATGCATTGCTGCTCTTTCTGAGATTTCTCCTGATATCCAGCCTGAAGCCCAACCGTGTGTGGACAAGGAACAGCAAACACAGGGAACTGCAATCCTTTAATTGCATCACATCACTGCAACCGTGATCTCATGACACTATGTCTCATCACTATTCTCATCCCAGTGCAGAGCCCCATATTCCCACACTAATCCTGCTCCCACAGCCCCTTTCCCACCACACCATCCCAACAATCCTCACCCCAGAAGTGGAGCATACACCACCCCATCACCCAAAAAAACTGAAGCACAGACAAACAACTTATCCATCATCCAGCAGTCCATCTTAAGATGCCACTTCTCCAACACCTCACTCTTTCAGCACCCTTATCTTGTCCCACAAAAACCTCAGCAGCATCTCCCATGATGAGGCTGGCTCAGCCCCAAAGCTGATATTACCTATCCATTGGAAGAGCAGTGTATCAGGGTTGGTTCCTTGGGCACCCAGAGTCCCCATTGTGCCCATCCCATCTGCACCCTGAGACACCAGCAGCACCCAGAACCTGCACACAGCACAGTGCTGCCTCGGCCCCAGCCGATATACAGCAAATAAGATTACAACAAATATAAACTAATGATACAGCTGTCAAGGCAGATTAGACTGCACAGTGTAAAAAATTGCAGGGCTGTTTAGTCACAACAATATAAGATTAATTTATCAATACAGCTTATGTGGCGCTGGAGAGATAGCAAATTGAGTAAGTGAATCTTTTCTACACCTTGTGGGGAGGGGGAGCTCCCAACCTGCTGGGTGCAAGGGTCCAGATACCCATGAGGATGCACGGGATAGGAACAGCTTGGGGCAGCCACATGGCTCTCCCAGCTCAGGTGTGATGATGGGATGCCACACATGCATTTATTTACCTAATATTTTCAACTTTTGGAATTAACATATGCAAAAATATGCAAAGCCACCTTTCAGGGGTTCCAGCCCTGCCAGGCACAGTTGGACCATCTTTCAAGGGCGCCCACAAAGCGAGCACGCAGCCAGCAGCCCCTCAGAAGATGCTTCTGACTCATCCTCAGCCCAGAAGATACGACCCCAGTAAGCCCATATCATTCCACATCCCCCCTGCTTTGCCACCCGCGGGTTAAAAATGTGCAAGTAAATAAATAGCTGCAGTGATAACAAGCCAAGGTTTCGATCTGTGAAGGTGAGAGCACAGCAGCAGCCGCCGATACGAAGGAAGCGCCCGTTTCTATAAATATTGAAATCCGGTAATTATCATCATTAGAACTAGTTGTGATTTATCCGCAGCTCAATCCCAACAAGTAAAAATGGCATTTATTTGCCACAATTAGAACAGCTAAAAATACCTCCTGAACCCTGCCTGGCTTCAAAAAAAACAAAAAAAAAACAAAAAAAAAAATCCCATGAGTGGTCTTAGCTTTGGGTTTTGGTGGGGAGCAATGCAAGAGGTGAACAAACCCTGTGTTTCCCCCAAGGGGCACTGAATCAAAGTCCCGTCATCTTTCAGAAGAAACTCCCAGCTCCACAACTCCCTACACAACACAACATCCCCCCCAGCAAGCTGCAGACATAGAATCATTAAGGTTGGAAAAGACCTCTACAGTGATGATCTTAAACCAACAGTTGACCCATCACCCTCACGCCCGCTAAACCATGTCCCAGCATGTTGCATCCCTACAGTATCTTTACATTCACAGACAACTACCGAAGAGGCAGCACACTGATGCCTTTAGTCTATATCACAGCCCCAGGCAGGAGGTTCCCCCATCAGATGGCCCCAATCCCCCCACGGCTTTCTCCGGCTGCTCCAAGACAGAAGGTTTCCCTGAGGAGACGTGCCTGACTCCACGGGTCAGAGATGTTCTTTCCAACAGCCACACTGAATATTTTCCCCACTTCTTCAGTAATAGCCGGAAAAACAAGCTGTGAAATGGGCAGCTTGACAATTCCATGCTGCACAGGGGCAAAGGCGACAAGGTGCCAGACCCATGCTGCAGCCTGGGGACACCCCCGGCCACCATGCACCCATCCCCAGCAAAGATCCACCCCAGCCTCCTCCCACAGTAACCTGACCATCCCAAGGACTTCTTTTTTTCCCCCTCTTCTTTCTCTTTCCACCACTATTTGCTCAGGAACCTACAGCCTATTTCCCCTCCTTTCAGCAGCATCCTATCCAAGGCAAACCAAACTAATTTTAAGAGTAAGATTTGGCAAGACACTATATCAAATGCTTTACTAAATCCAAATATATTAGGATTTCCACGTTCTGCTCAGCCACTAATTTTGCGATTCCATCAAAAAAGAAAAAGCAATCAGGTTTGTCTGGCAAGATTTATTCTTCCTAAATCCCCGCTGTTATTGCTCATGCTTTCCTTATCCTCTAGTGCTTCACTTTCTTAATACTGTGGGACTGGAAGTGTTTGCTGGAAATTTATTTTTTGCTATTTCTATGGATTTCTAAAAATCTGCCTCTGCTCTCCTCCGCTGCCCCCTGCTTTCCCCACCTCTATCAGCATCCCTGTGCTGCTGCCATGCATCTGCTCCAGCCTTTCACAAGGTACCACGTGCCAGTGTTAACACACAACCAGCCTCAGTCATGAGTTGCTGGGAGTGGAAAAAAAAAAAAAAAAAAACAATAGGGAAAAAAGCACAATAGGCAGCAGGATAAAGGTCTGAAGGATACAGCGAGCTGGGTCAAACCCAGGTTCAGTGCAGAGCACAGCCAAGGGGCTGAACAGTTTATTAGTGCCCAAAGCACCACCCTCCTACTTTACTCCATAGCATTGCCCTTTATCTTGAATCAGACTGGACTGAGCCACAAATGACTCCGGTGGATACATCCCCAGAAGGACAAATAAGGAAAGCAGAGGGTAATCAGCTCTCCCTACTGCTTTGCTCAGTGGGGAGTCCAAGGGAAGCCTCCAAACCCTGCATGGAGGCAGTTCTTTGCCAAGAGCACCATCCCCAGATGCACCAGCAGCCTCATCCTGCTGCAGCACCAGCCTCGAGCAGCTGGGAAAGAACTCAGGTGTCTGACTGCAAGGTGATTGCTGCTCCTGCTCATTAGGAGGAAGGCAGCTCTGCTTGCACGCACCCAGCTCCTGCTCTCCAAGTCCTTGCACACAGCAATGCTCAGCATTCTCCTAACTTAACAGCAGCTGGCACACCGACCCCATGGCTCTGCATCAGCTGTGTGCACCCAGCAGAACACCTGTCCATGCTAAAGACCCTGCTCTGCCACCAGCTTCAACCACAGCAAAGACACGAACAATGGAGTCTGCAGCACTGAGCTGGCAGCACCACACTGGGTTCCTGCTCACCCCCAGGTTCAGGTCTGTGCCTCACGCCTTGCCCCAGGTTTTCACAAGGGAAAAAACCACAGCACAGCCATCCCTGCAGCTCATTGGGAGCTAGAGCTCAGCAATGGGGCAGCAGCAGCACCCCAGCAGATGGCCGTTTCTGTAAGGAAACTCCACTGCTTGCAACTCCTTCAGTACCCACATGAAAAAAGAGAAAACAAAATGGGCATGGCAAAGCTGGGTCAGGAGATGACCCTGAGCACTTGAGGGATAATGGAGATTTTTCTCTTTGCTGTGGCTATTTTTACATCTCAAAAACTAACGCAGTCCTGGAGGAGCAGTGCTCTCCATGAGCCCATCCCTGCACCCCCCTAGGTCAGGGAGCTGCACAGGGGCTCAGGATTTACTGCTGATGGGACAGAGGATTTACAGGAAAGGGGCACTCCAAGAGGACTTGGAGCAAAGCACAGCTGATTTATGGGGTCAGCAGCAATTTACACAGGAGGTAACAGCACTGAGGAGGCAAGAATTTACAGGCGCAGGGGAGAAGTCCTTTTTATTGGTGCTTATTGGGAAAAGAGCATCTCCTTTGCTAATTACTGTGACCCAGAGAGGCACATGGGAGCAGCTGGATTTGCCACCAATCTCCCCCTTGCTCTGGAGGTTACAGACAGGCCAGCACCAGGGATCCTCCCATTTCACAGCATCACATCTTGGCCACAGCACCCTCAGGGGCTCAGAGCTCAGTTCCAATGCTGCAGTGCTGCTGCTCAGCTCCCCAGTGCTAGAAGCAAGATGGGTGCAGAGATGCATGGATTACACCTGAGCAGAGGCTCAAATGCCAGAATATACAAAGGAGAACATAGCACTGAAAACATACAGAAAGATATGAGAAAAGTTTTCTCTGCTCCACCCCAATGTAAAATCCTCCCATCAGCACAAACTGCTGAAGCACCTGGGGACATGCAATGGGCCAGGAGCCTCCAGGACCAGATTTTCTACACATATTTGACTTTAAGTTCAGGAACAATTCAAGCCATCCTGCTTTGCTCCCAGCCCTTTCCTGCTCCTCTCGCTATCAGTTGCTCACACTGAACACAGCCTCTGCAAAAAATGCATTTGAAACACTTTGTGGCGTTGGGACACAGAGAAGGGGCTCATTCAGGCATTGCATCTTGGGCTCTTTTTCCAGCCACCCTCCAGATTCTGTTTTTCTCCAGACTCGCTGACACAACTGCCTGACTACAAGCCTAACTTTTGCACAGAGCCCACTCCTGTTGCAGCACTGACTTGCTCAGCACAAGGGTTGCAGTAGGACAGGTTCCTCTAGCAGAGGGAGGAGAGCTCAGGACACAGGTGAGCACTGAGCCTTGCCCAAACGATGTCACAGCTGTGCCCCCAGCAGGCACACAACATCCCACACCAACTGCTGCCTCCACCCCTCTGCCCCAAAGTTTGACTAACACTCAGGAGTATCTTTGCTTTTATAAATCTCTGCCTTTTAATGATGGCTTCAAGGCTCAGAGAAAAAAGGCCCATTAAACTCACTGAATAAGTTAATGGGGCAGAGAGAATCCATTTCATAGCCACCCCAGGCTATTTTCCTCTGGAGCTAAAGCCTGAATAAGCAAAAAGGAAAAATTAAAACTGCACAGCGCTTTGCCAATAAATAACCCCCAGTGTAATCTGCTACAGGCAGGCCTCCATTTGCAGAGATAATGGCATGCAGATCAGCTGCAAAACACCTCCCCTTGCAGAGACCACCACCTTTTGGTTGCAATTTGTTGCTCGCAAGAAGACCCCACCTCTCAGCACACCTCGTGCATTGCACGCCCTGCAGAGAACTTCCAAGCCTTGCACTACAATGCTCCAATACCCTGAGACACCTCCCAGCACGTTTGCATCCCTGCCTCCTTTTCCCCAGCCCTTCTGGCTGCTTGCTCCCTCCCCCCAGTAGTGCCTTAGGCTCATCCCTCCCCAACCGCAGCTCACACACAGCTGCTCCTCCTTACAACACAAGTGCACGTCCCACAGAGGGACGGGAAAAAAATTAAATAAAATAAAATCCCTGTTTGTAAATGTTGATCCCGCTAGACACGGCTTGTTTACTATTTAATATTTAAAGATGCTAATTAAGTCTCTGAATAAATAAATCTCTGCTCCCAGTGCTTCTTGGAGCCAGGGAGTACTCTCATGGGGCAGGGCAGCACAAAGCATAGCAGGACAAGCACAGCCCACCCAGGGGCTCCACGTGGGTTATGGGGTCTATATACAGTATGAAGCAGCAACACCAAGCTCAGCTCAGGCCAGGAACATCAGGGAACGCAGCTCAATCATACCTACAGGGGAGCACAAGAACCAGGGCTTCCAAAGCAGTAAAGCTCAGACACACTGCAGGAGCTAAGAGAGCTGGAGCTTCAGGGAGTCAGACCGAGCCCATAGAACAAAGTAACAGGAAAAGACAAGAAAAAAAAGACAATAACAAGCAAACACACAGCCTCCACTGAGCACACAGCTCCCAGCACAAGTGCTGCCCAACCCAGAGACCAGACAACCACATAGCTTCGTACCTGAGAGCTCCAGAAACTCCTCCACAAACCACTTCACAGCCTCTTCCCGGAAGCACTGCTACCACCACCACCTGCCCCAGCCTCCCCAGCTGATCCCTTTCTAGCCTCCTTAGGCTCTGCCCCCTCCAAATCAGCCCCAGCTGTGGCCTGCACAGCACCATTAACCCCAAATGAGCCAGCCCAATGGAGAACTCTCTTAGACAGGTCCCTCCCTGCCCAACCAGGGCACACATACACTTGCATCCTGTAAAAGCCCTGCATATGCTTCCCAAGTTCAGGTTTTGCTCCGAAGGACAGCCTCCATCACCTACCCCAACTCAAAGCAAGTTGCATGGTCCTTCCCAAGACAGCATCAGGCTGCTGTGTTCACACGGACTTGGCTCTGTGCTGCTCTGCTTTCCCCACTGCAAAGCCCATCCTGCGATGGCTACTGGAGATACAGAAATGTCTACAGCCCATGAGGCTCAAGCTGGGAACACATCCCCAGTGACACTGAGACACACTGTGCTGGCACAGAGAATGTCCCAGGGGAGGGATGCTGGGGAGCCAGGAACACACAGCATCCCTGACTCCATATCTTGCTGAAATCTGCTAGTTTGTACATATGGTCTCCGGTAGCACCTGCATCTACTCAAGCATTCCCACATTAACACTTGCTAGCAGGATCCATGTGGGTAGAGCTCCAGGAGGGCTACTTAAGGAGCAGCCCTGAACAGCCCAAGTTAGGGCTCCTCTGCCCTGCCACACTCTTCTCAGCCCCCCAGGGACAGACAGGGCCCTCACAGAGGTCAAGGATGAGGTTGCTGGGAACTATTTCCACGCAGCAATGAAGCACAGTAGGCTGGGGTGCGTCATCCAGTGAAAGGCAGGAGGGTGAGGCAGAATGGCAAGGGGGATGAGGAGCTGGGATAGGACTGGGAATGGCACCTAGGAGGAACTTACACAGGCTGTGCCAAATCCAAAGCTTTGGTTAAGCAAGCTGTTTCCCTCACCATGTAGACAGCCTGAAGCTGGGAGAAGAAGAGAGTGGAGGAGATGGCAGGGATGGTCCCTAATGCTCCATTGTCTGCTACAGCAGAGCACTGTGCAGCAGCTGGAGGAAAGCCTGCTGCATTTATAGTGCTGGCCTCTGCTTTGGATTCCCAAAGGCTGCATCACATGGAAACAAGATAAAAATGCAGTGTATTTTCCTAGTGCTGCTCTTCCATGCAAGCAAGGTCCAGAGCTACTGCTGGGTGTCACACAGAGAGGACAGGACAGGGTCCCCAGCTTCACAAGAGTGGGACAGGGAATAGGGTGGTGTGGTGAGAATGAAAAAGCACAAGCACATAAATATAACCTGCACCATCTCTGATCTCCCTTTCTCCCCATCCCCACAGTGACACAAGCTGGTTGCTCAATAGCTATACATAAGCAGAGCAATGACTGCTGTGCAGATCTTCCAAGTGGAGTTTAATCCCTGCTCCTTGAAGTGAAGCTCTGAGCAAAACCACAGCTCTAAGCAGTGCCTACCACCCTTTTCCTATCACAGCATCCTTCCAGACCCACAAATCATCGTCCCTATTCTGATGTTGGGGACCTGTTTGCTGTTGCATTTTGGGACCACTGGGTGTCACAGCCCTTCCACCATGCTGGCAGGACGTGCCCATTGCCAGCAGGGAAGCACTGGGCTCATCTTCAGCCAGCATGCCAGAGGGGTGGGTAGCACTCTTGGGAGCCACAAATGGAGGATGGCTGTTGGGTCATGATCAGTTTCCACCTCTGCGCACTCTTTCTCCATCTCACACCAGGATATCCTCAGCGTATGTCTATGGGGAGAGCCACACAACCTCTCCAGGCTTCCAGCCTCCACCTGACTCCTGCAGCAAAGAGCTAACTGAAAGAGCAAAGAGCATTGCACTCAGCCTGCAGGCAGCCAGAGACAGCTCTCAGCTGTGCCCTCTTCCCTCTGCATCCAGGCTTTCCCTGAGGACACCTCTCACGGCTGCCTGATGTCACAGGACTGGCAGCTTTATTTCCTCTGTGCCAAATCCAGAGATCGGCTGAAGGGTCTGTGTCACCAGCATGCTGCTTGGAGCACTGTTCCACACCTCAGGTTCCCCATCAGCAAAACGGACAGCGACGTGAACAAACATTTTGTGGCTCACTCCCAGCCAGAAGCTGTGACAACACCTGCACGCTGTCCCTATCGGACATATCTCACCCAGCATTTCAAACAGATCATCTCCACGTGGGTCAACGGCTTCCAAAAAGCTGCAAATCGCCTCCATTCCTGGCACTGCTGCTGCCACTGCTCCATGGGAGGATGCTCTGCTGCATCCTCTCACTGCACCCAGGGTCGGACCAGGAGGGACCACGGCACAGCAGGGTGCAGAGCCGGGACCTGCCCGGAGGGATGCAGGAGTGGAGGGATGCAGGGATGCTGCAGCCTCACCCGAGCCGTCTCACGCAGCCGCTTGCCCTCTAGCGGCTCAGCCGCCCCTCGAAAAGTGGGAGGGGAAAGGCTGGTAAGAGCAGAGAGAAGGAGCACGGGGCAGAAACTCAGGTTGCAACACACTGCCATCGTGCACGACCCACAGCAAGGTCCGCCTCTGCCCTCCGCAGGCATGCAAAGGATTCGGTTGTGCACCCTTTGATGCAGGAGAGCATTTGTGGAAGCTGCTGTCAAACAGCTGCTTTGAAAGCATCCGTGCAACCTATCGAAGCCCCCGCCACAGGAAGCCCAAAGCTCAAAATTACTGCTATTTCACTGCTATGCCCCATAAATAACATGCTGAACAGGTGAGCTGCAAGCATTATTAATGCTCACTGTTGAAAGCCTGGTGGGATCAGGAGTTGGTTCACACCCCACTTGATGGGATGCACCAAATCCAAGCAGAATGAATCAGCAGGCACCCCCTAGCAGCAGGTGCAGAAGGCGGAGTGCTGGGGAGCATCGCTGAGTGCAACCTCTGGGGATCCCAAAGGACACCCAGTAATGGTTTGCTGGGGAGGGGTGCATAGAAAAAGCCACATTTAAAACATCTCTAAGCCCCAAAGAATAGCAAACAGGTCAGCCCTCAGTCTCTTTCCCCCGATCTCTAGTTCTTCCCCTGTGAAATGCCTGTCCTAGCCCTGGAGCATCCTCCCAGTGCAGGGAGAGGAGCCAGCAGGCAGAGCTGGCACAGAGCTCCCCAAACCCAATAGGAGGTGAGGGCTGGGAAGATGTCCCATGCACCCTGAAACCTAGCTGTGTCACCTCATGACCAGGCCCCAGGCTGAGCTCAGCAAGAAAGTCCTGGGGTGTCTGAGCAGCACAAAACTGCCTCCACCCTGGAGAAACCCTCAGGTGGGTTGTGCAGGGCAGAGACCTACAGACTGGCAAGAACTGAGCCCAGCAGAAATCCCGTGCCCCAGGGTACAGACCAGGGGTACAGCTCTTGGTGCCTGATGTTCTCTGCTCTGACGTGGTTTGGCCATGGCTGAGAAAGGCGAGCTGAGCACTGGCCCTGATGGCCAACTTCTCCCAACACCACATCTGTCCCAAATCCTTCTGCTCCACCCCTGCACAGAGCCTGACAGGCTGCAAAAGTACAGCAGGTCCCAGACGTTGTCTGTGCCAGGGAAATGTATCCATCCAAGACTGTTCCAGCAGAAAGGTCATCAGGGCAGGGCACAGACCCAACAAGCCCAAGCACCAACACAAGTTCAAATGCTCCAAAAAAAATAGAGCAACACCTGCCACAGACCTGATCCCACAGCACCCTGGCAGTCAGGATGACTGCTCTCAGCTTAAGGCATCTCCAGGACAACAGGACCATGCCAGCCCTCCTCCTCATCCCAAGCGTCTCTGAACCTTCTTCCATCCTCCGAGCCTGGTGCTGTGCTTCCCTCCCCCGCAGGGATTTCACTTTGGGGCAGCCATTCTGCATAAACAAGGGCTGTGCAAAACAAAGCTGCGTTGAATTAGGGCCCTTTTGAATAGATCCTGCAGCAGCCAAAACCTCAGGGACCAGGAGGTGGGAAGAACAATGGGACGGGATGCTTTGGGGACACAGAGCCTTTTGTCTCCAGAGAGCAGCATCACATGGAGCACAGCAGGACTGAAGCAGAGCAATCCCCAACTTGAGCCCTGTTTGGGTCACCAAAGCAAGTTGTGCTGCTCCCAGGGGGATGCGTGAATACGTGGGTACCTCTGGTGCTGGCTCCCAGCTCTCACCCCACACAGCTCTGATGCAGTTTTCCCATTCCCAGCTGTGCCCATGGGATGCAGCAGACACTGCCATGGGCTGTTCTTCTTGTCCCCAGAGGGAGAACCCTAAGTGAGGTGCTCGCCTTTGGGTGCGTGAGCAAACGGACCCCCAAATCCCACATCCATTGGTGCTCTGTGATGATCCATCTCCTCTTGGATGCACAGATATCCCAAATGGGTGGATTTGCAGGGTATATTTTACCCTAAGAAACTCCATCCTCCCCAGAGAGGTTGCATCAGGGAGCGAGGCAGACCTGGGCACCTCTCCCTGCCTAAAAAAGAGCCAGAGGTGACAAACGCAGGCCACCACCGCCACCTTCCTGGCAGCATCTCCGCAGTGCCATAGCAACAGCTGAGGAGTAGGGAGGCCCAGATGGCAAACTCCTCCATCCACCCTTCCCCATGCACCGTGCAGGAGCGTGCAGGCACTGCCCACACTGCCAGCAGGGTAACTCCTGGCACGAGGCAGCACAGGCGAGCCCAGCATCCCCAAATCCTGACAGGTGGGGAGCCGAAGGGGGGAAGCACCCTGGCTGCACGCTGCATGGCATAAGCACAGCCCCGCAGGTCTTGTTCTGCCTGGATCTGGAAGCAGCAGCGTGAGGCCGGATGGGAGGTCTGCAGCTGGGCTGTATGTCAAGCTCTCGGCTGGGTGGGACCCTCTGCATCCAGAGCCACATCACTGGGGATGCAGTCTAAAAATCAGACATTCCTGGGCTCGCTGGGAAAGGGCAGGGGACGGCAGCCAACCAGCCTCCTCCATTTTCATCTCATGCTTTGCTGTTAACCTGTCCCTGCCTGGATCTGGATCCACTTGCTCTGCCCCATGGCCCTATGGATCCCAAAGCCATGAGATGTCTGCCAGGCCCCTACATTCTACCCAAAACTAAACCCACCCAGCCCCGAGACTGCTGCGCCCTCCCCAGAGGGAGGATAGGTGGGAAAACAGAAGCAGCAGCAGCAAAGTCAATATAGCACCAAGTGTGAGGTACCTTGCTGTGGGAATCCATGGGCTGGGTGCCTCCATCCTCCTTGCTTTGGTGGCACCCTTCTGTAATCCATCACAAACATGCAAAATAATCCAAAGCTCCCTGGGACCTGCCAGGGAGGGGTGGGGTGGCATAGAGGGGTCACTGCCCTGCACTGATGTGGATATGGAGGCACGTGCCAAGGCAGCTCATGGTGTTCATGGTCGAGGCTTTCCCTCTCCGCACTCTCCCAACAGCCCCTTACCAAGCGGAGCCTCTCATCTGGACATCACTAAGGCCTCACTCAGCTCAGGGTGGTTTCACCACCCCGTGTTCCATCTTCCTGCTTGCCAAAAGAGGGTGGAGCAGAGACCACCACTCCTGAGCATGGAGGGTGCTGGACCCGATGTCACTCACACACACCCCACACGAACCTGAGTTCAACCCAGCTCTAAGGAGCTCTTCCTTTACTGGAAAGCAGCCCCATCACCCAACCCATCCCTCTGCTCCCACAGGCACCAGCCTCAAGCCACCTCCCCTGGAAGCACAGACCTCCTGGGTAAAGTTTGCACTCATGTTCTGTCTCAGCCTCTGGTGGCATTTTGGAAATCATGCCAGTCCTGCACCCACTTGGTCTCAACTCAGAGAGGAGGGTGTTGGGCTGGCAGCAGCTCAGGGGTGCATCCAGCCAAACCTGGCACCTTCTCCTCACCCCCAACACAGAGAGGCTTCTCTCTCAGCATCTCTAGTTGCGGAGCTGAGTCTTTTTCTTCTTTCCTCCTTCTCCTTTTTGCAGGCTGCTTATCAGCATTTTTCAAAGCAGCAAAGACATTTTCTGGGCACAAAGGACCCACGCAGTAACACTTCTTGCAGCAGTTCAGATGTCTGCCTGCCTCTGACAACCCACACCAACACCTTCCCAGAGCTGTCAGCTCCACAACGGGTTAAAACCAAACCACAACAAACAGGGAACACAGGGGAAAAAAAAAAAACAACACGAGTTCCTCCAACTTCCCCATTCGGAGCAAAACACCCCAACCCCACGGCGCAGGATGGATTTGGGGCACCGGGAAGGGAGCCCTGCATGAGTTTTGCCCCATTGCTGCTTTGCCGGGGAGGCAGCGGCATGGCTGGGGGATATCGGGGCTGGAAATCTGCTTGGACAGGGAAAGCTGCTCCAGTCATTTGTACCCAGCAAAGGTGACAAGCGAAAGAAGCACCGCAATTACTCCATGGCTCTGCTGCAATCGCACTGTGACCAAACGCAACAGACCCGGCAAAGCAACCCTCCCTCCACGCAAAAGAATAAATAAATAAGCCTCCATTACTCATGCCAAACCTTGCTGCATTTAACTGCCAGCATAAAGGATTCCACCTCTTCTCCGCTCAACTCCCACTGGCAACTCGCTCTGGGGGCTGCGTTTCCCTAAATGCTCACATTTCAATTAGCATAAGAATAATGAAACGGCTCGGAGTTCATCTCGCCCAAAAAAAAATGTACTGCAAAATACGGAGATTGGAAGCGATGGGGATGGGTTTGCTGGTTTAGTTTTTTTTTTGGTTGGCTTTTTTTTTTTTTTTTTTTTTTTATCCACGCACACAGGGAGGCACGGCGTGATGGATTCGGGAGGAGATCCGTTCCTTTCAGACGGGAATAACGTGGGCTTCGCTACTTGGAGTTGATTTTCCAGATAAACAACGCGCAAACAAACGCGAAGTGCCCCAGCGCTGCTCCCAGCGCTCCCCCCCGCACGAAGCCCCTCGCAGCACCGCAGCTGCAGGGCGACAGCGACGGGACTTCGGTACCCAGGGATGCGGTTCGGTACCCAGGGATGCTGTGCACCGTTCTGCTTCTCTTTCCCCCTCCTCCTCCCCCCTCCCCTCTCCAACCCCAAGCCTTAATAAGGCGAAAGCACAGATTCCACAGCCACGCGCAGCCTGGCCACGAAAGGCAGCGTTGCTGCGGTGGGTGAAGAAGTGACACGCTAATTAGATCCAAAGTCTGGGGGGAAAAAAAAGAGCAAACGGCTCCGAACGCGCTTTCCTTGCCCGATTTGGGTATGTGTGGCGGTGTGTGGCTCTGCCGTGCCGCTCTCCCCCCTCCCTCCGCAGAAGCAAACAGTTAAAGGAAGCAGCAGCTTTAGCATCTTCGCCTGCTGTTCTCTCCCGCTAAGGAATCAAATCCCATTTACTTCATTCCTTTTAAGCCTTGGCCAAACTGTTGCTGGGCTTGGTTTGCGATATATTTTTTTTGGTGGGTTTTTTTTTTTTTTTTTTTCCCCGATGGGATAAGGGGAAAAACCCGATCGTTGTCCTCCGCAGGGAGAGCGGGGCTGGCACGGGGCGAGCGATGGCACAGCGCTGAGGGCAGCGGAGCCCGGCACACGGGAGAGCAGCCCACTTACATGGAAGTGATGTTCCTTGAGATGTCCGTGATATTGATGCTCGTGTTGCCATTGCTGCTGCCTGAATCCTGCCCTTCCAAGAGAGGGAAGAGGTTCCCATCATCCGGTTTCTTGCAATTGATGTCTGTCTTGCTGCAAAGACAATTAGCAGGGCAAGCCAGCACCGAAAGCAGATAGTCTCCCCAAATGCTCCAGAGCAAAAATACCCTCCAGAAAGTGCACTTGGTAGGGCAAAGAGAGACATCCATCTCCGATTGC
The DNA here is from genome assembly GCF_019232065.1 of Centrocercus urophasianus. NCBI lineage: Eukaryota > Metazoa > Chordata > Aves > Galliformes > Phasianidae > Centrocercus > Centrocercus urophasianus. The sequence continues at coordinate 6,690,578 of NW_024884789.1, forward strand.
TGTTCTAAAAAAGAGGAGGAGGAGGAAAGGGGGGACGGAGGGAG
>NW_024884789.1:6690721-6691417 GCF_019232065.1 Centrocercus urophasianus
AAAACCTTCAAGCGATCAGACGCAAAAATCCTCCAGCAGATGAAATCATGCTGGCAGCTGGCTCGGTAATCCCGCTAGGGCAGCGGCAGCGGGCGGGGATGCATGCTGGCCCGGCCGCCCGCCGCTCCCCGCAGCCGCTCCGGAGGATCGCGACGGGGAAATAAATAAATAAGGAAAACCGGTGCGAAAGTCACCAAGTCCCACCTACTGGGCAGAATTAAAATTGACACACCTGCAAAAAAAACACAGCGAGGGAAACGGGGAGAGGAGGAGAAGGAGGAGGAGGAGGAGGGGGGGGGGGATAGAACCCCCCTTCCAATCGCTTTCCCTCCCCCGGGCTGGGCAGCCCTGCTGCAGGGCACAAAAAGGAGGAGGAGGAGGAGGAGGAGGAGGAGGAGGAGGAGGAAGAGGAGGAGGAGGAGGAAGAGGAAGGCTCGACAGAGCGAGCCGGGCTCTGTGCTCTCCGCTCTTCGCAATAAAAAGGATTCCCCACCCCCTCCCTCTCCGCCAAAATCAATCCGAGGGAAAGGAGGGGGAAGGGGGAAAAACCCACCCCAGCAACGCTGGAGCCAGAGGAGGAAAAGTTGCAGCGGGGGTTAAATTTGTGCCGGGGGAGACAGCTCCGGCTTTCTCCGACTCTTTGGAGGAGGACGATGCTGCTTTTTGCTTGGGTGTTTCCCACCTCTCCCCCCCCCC